>NC_073693.1:36729037-36755157 GCF_029784155.1 Uranotaenia lowii
TGGTGTTTTTTTTCAGTCGGGTATTCGATATATGGTAGAAAATATTGATTAAAACATTACCCCGACTACCTCCTTGTATGGGAAATTTCAAACTTGTGAAATATTAGGCGCTGGTGGCGAAAATTGATCCAGGGCCTAGTACAAGATCTCCTGCCGAATTTGTGCCAGATCGGATCCAGGGAAGATTTTCCAGGGGATTTTGAAACATTTTGTTCGGAAAGAACTTGAAACCCAGTTTTTCATCGTTATCATTGATCAAATCCCGATTTCTTTTGAATACGGTTTTTCTTAAACTTAACGTAACAAATATTTCATCCCAAGACTGCATTTCGATTAGAGTTAAGATAAAAAAAGTTACTAAGCTTCAATAAGGCCGGAACAAATTTCAAATTCCTATTTTGTCACTCGGAGTTGGAACATTGCGGGGGGGGGGGGATAATAAAAAATAATGCAAAAAACAAATAAATTGGAATAAATTGCAAGAATGTTTGTATGCAACAAAATTGCATACTATATCATTGCATAAAACCCAAGTATTTTTTTTATCGAAAAATTAAATCAAATCGGGCACACAAAAGGTTTAATAAAGCTTAGTTCTTTTAGAAATGGGACACTTTCTTTTGCTAATAGCTCGTTCACTAGTAACTATTAACATTCAAAATTATCACATTGGTTATAATGACATTGATAGTTGACAAAACTTTCGATTATTCGAAGAATTACTGTATGTGAGTGGTGGAAAAGTATGCAAATACTGTCAAAAATGTCCACAAAGTTCAAATCAAGCATTGGAGTGAAGCATATGATCGGCAACTCCGGCTAAGGGTCATCAAGGAATCAAGTCTCATACCAGCTTTTCTAATTTTCAAAAAGCGAAAAACTAACGATCGCTGAAATTTCCAAAAAAAAATTTTCCTCCGATAAGCTAAAAGTGCTTCCTGGTAATGAGTCATCCAAACCACATCTCAAACACTAAATTTTTGCTAGTTCCGGAGCTCGTAAGCTGTATAGCCGGTTCCGAGGCTATGGGACAAATGATTTCTGATGAACGACAAAACTTATGAAATACCCTTTTTTGAACAAATTCCAGCGTTTGAATCCTCTACCATGTCTGCTCGTGGCAAGGTTTCGAGTATATTAAAGTATGTATTTGCTGGTTATTTTGTATAAAATATTCTGATTTGACAAAATTCTAGTCCTGTGTAAAGAAATATTAATATTCAAAACGAAAACTATGGTTTTAGCCGTTTTTAAAAGCCTGAAGGAGTAATCTTTTATGTACCCTTCGCAAACTACGATCTATACTAACCGATTATACTTCAAGTTAATCTCATGATGTTTTTACTTCGTTATTGCCAGTTTTTGCCAGCAGAAATTCCACTAAACACGCTAAAAAAAGTGGCTCAAAAATAATCAAATTTGTTAATTTCGAAACATCTGTATCCACTAAATTGCCCTCAGTTTCTTTTGAAAGAGAAGTATTGGTCCGAAAAGTAGCGGAAATTGAAGAAAGAGGATGTAGCCACCTAAACTACAGATTAGACGAAGTATCAGTTTGAAAAACTGATCAATATCATGACTGAAAAAAGTGTGCGCTAGCCGATGGGAGGTACCAAGAATAAAGTAGACTTTATTCTTACAAAAAAACGATAAATATATTTTTTCAAATTTTTTCATGAATAATCATAAGATTATTTTCATTTCCTTCAAAGAAAGTTTTTAAATCAAACGAAAGGTTTTTGAGATACACGCATTCGTAACTGTCCCATTTCTATAAGAACTAAGCTTTAACTCTCATATTCCACAACTTGTTTTTTGGTCTTGTAATCTTTAGGGTATTTGATTTTTTTTTTCGAATTTTACATAAAATACTTCAAATTTTATTTATTTCCCCCTTCGGGATTTTTGAAAATTTCGCTGGGGGAGGGAGGGTTGATAAAAGAAGAAATTGATATTTGTTCCAGCCTGATAAGCTAACTTTTTGAAGGGTAATTAACAGTGATGAATATCCGCCCTTTAAAAGTTAGCCCATTTCTGAAGCCTAATAATTTTTTTATCCCTACTCGAATAGAAATGCAATCCTTGGATGAAATTTTAGCCATAATTTAGCCTTTTATACTTTTATGAAAACCATCCCATACAAACTTCAGGCTTGTTGAGCGACCCCTTCCCGTGGTCCGACCTGGCCCAAATTTGGCATTAAATCTTGTACTAGGCCTAGGATCAGTTTCACAGCGCATAGCTTTTCCAAAAGTCGGGTCATTTGGGTCACTCTAGTATGAATGTAATGTTAAACTTATGAAACGTTTGTTACCTTTTCGAAGAAGTTCTCTACGTTTAGCTGCTGGTACCTATTCACTAGAAGACTTTTCGTGCGCGGGGATAGAAACATTGAAGAATCAAGTGGCCGCGAATTGTCATTTTTCCACAACAAATTCGACACAAAAATTTGATTTACAAAAAGATACTTGCTTAGCTAATTCGCTAACGACAATAGAAAAATGGCAATCGTCAAAAATGTTTTTCGATTTTATTTTTTCCTGAGTTTAAAAAACAAAATAAATTTACTTTCCAATACGTAGCCAGTCTGTATGATATTGAGTTATCGAAGACCTTGAACAGTAAATAAATGATCGATAGTAAATTTATTCACCTTTAATATACAAAAAAGATATTTAAAATTTAAGTTATGCAGAGATTTATTTATTTATTACAAATCAACGGAACACATATTGGTCCAAATGATGACTTAAAATTAATATAAAAAGAGTACTAAATCTAATTACAGGGTTTAGAGATATTTGAATATAAGTATAAGTACTTTTATTAATTTTTCCAAAATTCCGTATTTGGAGCATTACTGAAGAACTGTTTAGTGAAATTTTTTAATTTCATTTTTGGGTTCTGTGCCTGATTTCACATTAAAAGTTACCTTTAGCTTACTTAGTTCAAAAATGCTGTAAACTAATGAAATTATGAAAAGATTATAAATTGCTTTTTTTTAAATTATCAATAAGCCGTTTTTAATCTAATCAGTCTTCAGAGTTAGATTTTTCCAATTATTTGATTCAGTGAAAACTTAGTAGTGTTTTAAGTTTTTTTAATGTTAAATGTTTTGAATGTAAGTTTTTCAGGTCTTTTTAGCCTTCCTCGTCTTTTAAGTCTTTAAACTCTAAATATCAAGGCTTTTTAGTCTTCAAGACTTTTGGGCGTTTTAAGTCATTTAAGTCTTTATAGCGATAACTTCAAGTTAAAATGCATATGATAACAACTAAGTTTAAAAAAAAACAATTTGTTTCTCAAATATTTTCAGTCGTTTCATCTGGTATGAAGAGCAATTTTGCAACAGTCGAGGTTGAAGTGGTCGATTGCCCCAACCTTACTGAGGGACCATTCCACCTGGCTGGACGAGGTAACAAAAAGATCTCACACCAAACACCATCAAATGTTAATCTCTTAATGTGTTGCCAATTCTAGGACTCGGCGGCAGTCCCACTTTGGTGGAACTGGGAGGACCACCCTATTTGCTTCCCACCGTAGACTACACCAAACTTTACGATTTGGTTGAGGTTTGCCAAAAAGCTATCAATTCGACCAAGAAAGAGTTCGTGGCCATTGGAGCGGGAGCTGGTCCGTATCCGCTGGTGGACTCCAACTGCGAGGGCATGTACAATCTGAGGGTCGGAGCCAACGGACACGTGGTCAGCGAAAGCCATCTGGCCCAGATCACACCGGATCGCAAGAAGGCGCTGCTCAAGAAAATCCCTAGCTCCGAAACTCGCTGTGCCCTTTTGGGGAATATCTTTGTCTCCGAAGGCGCTCCAGGAAAAGTTCTACGAGTCCACTGCAAAAAGCGAACCGGTGATCTAGACTTCATCGCCAGCATTCGGACGACTTTAGAACGATTCTACGGCGAGAGAACCGTAGGCTTGGGTGGTGTTTTCCTCCTGAAACAAGGCAAAGCCAGGCAACACGTTATGTCACCGTTCTCGGAAACGCCCCTCAACAGTGAGCATGAACTGAACGAGTGGCTTAACTTTTTCAACATGTCCGCCCCGTTGATCGCCGTCGGAACCCTCGTCACCAATGAGTATGATCTAGATTTACGGCTGCAGCACTTCCACAGCTTCTCCAAACACGGCGAGGGCGGCCATTATCATATCGATACAACACCGGATATCGTCGAGTACGAGGGTTACTTCAACGTTGGAGAAAAAATTGTACGAGTAGATAAGCCGCTTATCACGCATAAATACGGACGAGACTGAGAGAAGTTTTTTTTTATTGTTAATCAATTACGGAAAAAATAAACAAAAAAAAACTTGTTCGACAAGCTGCTGGTGGTTAACCTATTTGATCCCTTCCGAGCATTCAATCATCTTCTCTTGAGGTCATCGCGGCAATTATATGGGCGAACGCAGCGGTTTTTGGTAAGCTGCGCTGATAACGGAAAACAAGTGTTGAGGGTTTTGTTCGTTGATTGACAAATTGAATTTTGCGGTAGGCTCTCTATGGGAGATTTGTGTTAATTTTTTTTGTAAATTTTTTATGTTTATGTTATTATTTTTAAATCAGCATCGTATCAGATTTTAAATCAATTTATTATATTTTATTGGAATTTGATTACAGATTATACCTAGCTCTTCTAAATTTAGTTTGCATGTGATTTTCCCACGCTTGTTTTTTGGTTATAAACGATGCCTGCTTCGAACTTCCTATGACTTTGTTTGTGTTCACTGCCTAATTGAAGATAAAAAATTGCCTTCGAAATTGCTGAGAAGTTATAATCATGTCATGATGTTACATGTGTTTTTATTTGGATGGATTTTTTCTAAAGAAGTGAAAGAGCTTTTTGTTTCATTTCCTACGGCTAAAGTAGACGAATGGTGCAAATCTTTCATAATTTTTGACGCGTGTAATGAGGTTCTTTTAAAGATTTTATTCTTTTTTTAAATCAGGTATGATTGAGACTTTAAAAGAAACTGTTCTATCAAACTTTTAAACTCTAAAACATATTTGTATAAACTTGTCTTAAAATTCTTCTTTAAATCTATACGACTCATTCCAGCGTGACTTCACAACGTTTGCAAAACAATTTCTTGGTATATTTTTGTATATTTTACAGTTCATATCGCTTATTGAAAAAAATTATACCCCTAAGTTCAGAATTTAATTCGTAACAATTTGAAATTAAACGTATTTTTATTGAACAAAATATAAGCAAAAAAAATCGTGACGTCACAACGCGCCTCTTTTTCCACTTTTCAGTTTTTTTTTTTAAACCGCATTTTTCTGCTCTCCAATTCAAGCAAATTTTATGAAAATTTCAGAAAAGTATCGTTTCATTACAACCAACAAATCGCTGTTTTTGGTTTTTTTCAAATTTGGATTGATATTTATTTTAGAGCGATTCAGTTTCGTGACATCACAACGCGCCATTTTTTCAAGCAGCGTTTTGCAAAGCGTTGTGACGTCACGAAATTATATGGTCAGCTACCAAGGAATATTTAAATAAAGTAGTGTCGAGAGCCATATTGGATTTTTTTTTTGTGACGTCACAAAAACGAATGTATCGAAAATTTATATGCGAATGGTAGAAATTTCAAAGAAAAACATGTTTTAGAACGAAAATGAATTCCAATTTCATTTTGATTGTGTTGTTAGACCTCTATTTCACTATGTTATGAAATTTTCTGATCCTTTGAAGATTGCATTATGTTTTTTTCTCATTTTAATAATGAACGCAATGTCATCTTGAAGCTAAAACGTTCAAAAACGAAGATAAAATCTACTTTAAAAAGGTCTAGCAGGTAGTTATTGAGTGTGCAACTGATTGTCATGATTTTTATCCAATCGGTTTACCATATTCAATTCTTGTGTAGAACAATTAACATCAATTGATTATTGTTAACTCGATTTACTAAAATGCGAATAAATAATATTGGTTTTATATAAAAGTTTGTTTTTTGATAACTTTTTTGTAATAAGGATCTTAAACTGCACTGACTTGATCATTTTCATGGAAGAATTTGAACTAATTTTAAAATTTTGCAAATTTGAGTAGGGAAAATCCACCATTTTTTCGAACTTAGATGGTCTATTTCATGCAAAAATTACTCGAAAATCCCACTTTTTTCGTACCAATCTTGAAGAGTAAGAATCCTTCTAGAATAACATGTATTAAAAGTGGAACATTTCCAGCAAATTCTTCAAATTATCAAAGAAAAAGACAAATTTCCTAGTAAATTAACAGATTTTTCGTGATTGTGACGTCGCAGTGTGTACTAATACTAAAGCAAGGCTGCCTCGACACTACCTTCTTTAAATATTCCTTGGTCAGCTACATGAAATAAATCAAAATATAATCTTAAAATTAATGCTTAATTTACTAAAAATGCTCATAAACTCAACAAATAATGTGATTTTTTGATAGAATCGATCCATTTGTACCCAAAAAATTAAGGGAATTGAATCTAAATGGCTCATATAAGTAGATAAGGTTTGCAACACTGCGCACATAAATTTTATTCGAAATTTATTTGTGCGATGATGTGAATATTATTTTAAAAAAAAACTCATGCTAGGAAATATTTATTTTTAAAAACGTTGAAATATGTTTCTGAATCTTTTCAATATTTAATTGCAAAGGAAAGGAAAAATAAATGATAATTTAACAATCCTGTGATCTATTAGAACAGTGGTTTTCAAAGTGGTCCCTACCCTTGGGGGCGTTGAGAGCTTCTAGGGGGGAGGTGAGCTCAACTTTTAAATTGGGGGGTTGTGGAAGAGCTCAGGGGGGGGGGCGGTGAGTTCATTTTTAAATTCACATTCTTACACAATTTTAACCAGGTTGGGGGCAACATCTGTATAAACTTACAGAGCTGAGGAGGAAGTTTTTGTCTCTGTAACTCACAATCATGGAATTTTGTTTGTGAAAAATTTCTGTATTTTGTAAGATTATTTTAAGTTTTTTTTTAGTAAAACCGTACAGTACAGCAAAAATTAAGGGTGGCAATGGATCTCTTCAAAGGAAATTTTCTTCCATTGAGATCCTTAATCAAAAAAAAAAATATTCAAAATGTAGGTATTGTCTTTAATAATTGACAAACAAAATCTTCCGAATAAAAGCTGTGTTAAAAGGCGTCACAGATTTGATAATAGATTTTTGGAATGATAAAGAAGATTGCTAAATAATATAATGAAATTCGGCAAATTTTCATGAATAAATATGAAAAGTTATTCAATTTTCACTTAATATTCGGAATTAAGTTGTTGGAACCTATGTATATCCGTGAAAGAAACAGTATTCAAGTTAGGTCTACAATTGTCATAAATAAAAGTTTCAAATTTATTATTTACAAAAAAAATACTATGTATTTTTTTCAATTTAATTTGTAAAGAATCCTGTTACCAAAATAAAGATTGGCGGTTTGTTATTATTTTTGTTTTCAATGCTAAGTATTTGTCTTAGAAAATTTATAATTTTCAAATTTTAGTCTTGGGTTTTGAAGCAATTTGATTTTGAATGAACTTCGAGTTTTGTCTTGCTACATTTGATGGTTATGCATTGAATTTATCAATTATAAATTTTTTTGAATGTGCTTTATTGAACGTTTCAAATTATACTACAATAAAATTTCAAAAGCTTATGGTTTTACAACGATGCCAATTAGCTTATTCTTTCGTTAGATTTTTTAAAAATTCGGGGGCGTTGAGCTCGAAAATTTAACAAAAGGGGGCGGTGGAGGATAAAAGTTTGAAAACCACTGTATTAGAAGTTAATTAATGGACACTGCCTGAATCAGCCGACTTATGAAAAGCTAAAACTGATCCCGGGCTTAGCACAAAGTTATGGTAAAAAAAAACATATTGAGCATCAAAAATGAGCTTCTTATGGGTTATATACCTGTGATGAAGCTTAATAACTGTTATATGATAAATCAAATCGAAATACGTTCATCAGATGAAATATTTTAAAAATGTAAGCTTTAAAACACAGAAATTAAAAGAATGATCGGGTAAGGGGCCATTCAAATATTACGTAACACGTTTAGGGGTGGGGGGAGGGGGTATAGCAGTTTGTTACGATTAGGGAATTTTTGGTAGAAAATCTGATAAAAATGTTTTAAATGTTTTAAATAAAGAATCGATTTACCGATGTTCGTTTATTTTTTACCGAAAAAATTACCGAACAATTTAACAATTTACACATGTTAGGATTTCGGTAAAAAAAATTACCGAACTCGGTAATTTTCGTTTACTGTGTATGCATTGTTCTTTTACGTTTCGATTTACTATTACTTTTCAATAATTTTCGGATCTACAATAAAATATTTAAAAAATTAATTAAACTAATTATAAAATCAATTACAATACTACTCGTACTTTAATTTCTATTTCCCTATCTATCCGCATGGGGCCACAGAAATAGACTGATCTCGATCAGCTGTTGGCGCAGTGTTTCTTGGTGGTGGTTTTGCTGGTTTGCGTTTCACCCAGCATTCTCGAAACGCAAACCAGCAAAACCACCAATAGAATATAAATTAGTGTACGAGCAGCATTGTAATTCATTTTATAATTAGTTTAATTATTTTTTTAAATATTTTATTGTAGATCTGAAAATGATTGAAAAGTAATAGTACATCGAAACGTAAAAGAACAAAGCATATATTCATTTATTTCACCGAACAATATCAACAAAAAAGTCCTAGAAAAAAAAATTGGTATATTACAAAAATATTTGGAAAGAAAATTTATAACTGTCATGTAAGTCACATAACTTCCAAGACATTAACAGTTTTTGATTGAATTGAAAAATCACGGTGCTTCATATAGCACGAAATATGTACAGTTGAACCCTGCTTATCCGAGATACTAAATACTATCATTCAAAATCCATGTAAAAACGTGTTTTATCATCGCGATATATTTTTAAAGTGTTAAATCTTGAGGAAGAATGACCTTAATGGATTAAATTCCTACAAAAACGTTATTAAATAGACATTTTTGGCAAGTTCAAAATCTAAACTTGCCAGAAACGCCAGGTAAATAGAAAAATAAAATCCATGTATTTAAGAACCGAGCTATGCGCCCGAATGATATGCAATACCAGACCAAAAGGATTGGGTTTGTCAATTATATTTCGTTTAATCCGAGGTGTTCTCTCCACCCATTACATCGGGTAAGCGGGGTTCTACTGTGCACCCTTTTGCATACCATCCGGGCGCAAATCTCGGTAAATATTAGGATCTGGGGTAAACCTAATGGCTGGGATAACGCGGGAGCTCAGAAAACTGGAAAACTGGCTGAACGGGGTTCATACTGTTCAACGTTTCTCCTGACTTTTTGATAAATGATCTCAATGTACTCTTTTTGAGATATGGTATACCTATCTCGGTAGCCTTTCTGATATGTTATTAACAGTCTATCGGGTTCATTCATTTAAGGAACTTAAACAATGTCATCGAATAAAATTACACCAATTATTTGAGGTAATAGTTTGTGTTACTTTATTACATATTTGTTTTTTTTTTTCTCGTTTCCAATGATTTATTAAACTAAACGTTACAAACTAAAGATTAAGTTCAGCGAAAATCTTCCCATGAGCTTCTTCTAGTAAGCTTGCTTGCTCCAACAAGCCGACACATTTGTTGTTTGGCGAAGCTTACTTTAAAAGAGTCATATTACGGGACGGTCAGCATGTTGAGATTAGCCGAAATAAATCGCGACCAAACGTTGATCTTCCACAAAAAAACACCTGTTTTTGAAGATGCCGAAGGTTATGAATGAGTCTAGTGTTTTTTTTTTAAATATTTATTAAACAAAAGCAAACATGATACAAGTTTTAACTATTTTGAAAGGAATTTTTAGAAAATCTTCAAAATTTCACAATTTTCAAGTTATGAAAGATCAACGTTACAAATCTCTAATAAGGGAACTATTTCGCTAATGTCCAGAAAATAAAGATAGGTACTACAAACTTTGTTCATTTGTTAATGACTGTTTATCTTATGCGATCTTATGTTGAAGATTGTTATCGACACGGGATGATATCTTGTTGAACAACCTTTGCTCAACGTTCGGCGACCCTTAATCAATTGTACGATAGCATGAATTTCTGTAATTCAAGTTGACCGTTTTTCACCTCAGCTGCTTCTTCAAACGAAACATCCAACATGAATGAGTGTTCCTTCGTGGGGGTTTTAGTTGCATCGACTGCCGCTTTGCTGATGTCAGTGACAGCAGGAAATCTCATCAATTAAAACTATTTGTTAAGATCATCGAAAGTCAACTTTCACATTACTTTGCTCTGAGTTGTAGTTAAGAGTGAAAACTAATTTCACTAATCAGTTCAATTTATTAGTTAAAATTATAGCCATTCGAACCGGACTTCTGTGTATTAGATTTTATACTGGCAACCTAAACAGTGTACGGTTATATGTTTGTCTCACAAATCACGTCGCGAGTTTTCTTGGCATAGGTTCGCGATTGGTTTTCTGCTGTAGTTCATCGTCTCGCCGTTATAGTCATATTCCTATCGTCCTTTAATTCCGGTCCTCACATTGATCAACAGCCGACTTGTTTAATGTACTTAGTTTTCTGTAGAACTTTACGATTACTTTTTTGTTTTATTTACACTCCACACGACCAGTTTCTACGAGTTGTTGGGTAAACATAGCGCGCTTTCACCATCAAATCAAAGCAAAAAGTGTAAAACGTGTTTTACCCACGTGCTATATTTCGCAACCAGCAACCGTCTTGCAGCAACCAGGTCAGCTCCCCATTGGTCTACTTCATGTCCTTGGCGTACGCGTCCAATTCGGCGTCCAGCTCTTCGGCTGTTTTGGTCTCCCGTTGCTGTCGTCGAGGACCGCCACCACCACCACCTCCGCTTCCGCCACGTCGGTTTTGCTGATTGTCTGCAATGAGGAGGAAGGATAGTGTGAAACTTGTGGGAAATTTCCATGGGTGACAATGACATTGGTTTGATAGCTAGTTTATTTTTCTCCCCCCTTCAACATTTAAAACACAAAATCAACAAACGTGACTGATTAGTAAGCAATATCAAGTTTAATGTTGATGGTGAATTTGACTTCTTTTACGCTGATGATACCGCTTTTTCTTAATGTCTACCAGAAATCCAATGTTACAGAAAATACTCACTTCGTGGACCGCCACCACCACGCTCGCTGCGTCCTCCCTCCTGCTGCCGTCGACCTGGGGATCGTGCAGGGGCACCGCCACTGCCACCACCACCCAGTCTGGAAACTCGAGGGGCCGGAATTTCCGAGGTGGCCAGCTGAATGCTCATCGGTCGTCCATCCAGCGGAACGCCATTGTACTGCTTCATTGCCTTGATTGCATCGGCCCGTCTCTCGAATACCACATCGGCTGTTCCTGTAAGCGTCAATAGTGGAGAAAAAAAAAACATTTATGAGTTACCTGATGTATGTGATTTTGATGATTTTAGAAAATAAAATTGTTATATCTGCGCGGATTATAAGCAGATGTTTCAATCCACTACTGCACCGAATTTTAAAAAGAAGAACTTTTCTTATGCTATTACAGTATTACCCAATCAATACTAGTATCTCAATTAACTTTAACACATTTTCATAAAAAAATTTATTTGCCTTAAAGCTTTTTTATAAGAGAAAGTTTTAATCCAATGTTTAACATTTTCTCAATTCTCAATCCATTTTAGCACACTTTTATAACAGAATTCGTAACGAACTGCTAGGAATTTTCAAAAGCAGAAGTCTAAGTTCGCTGGAAATTTCATAAGAAAACCCCAATCAACTGTGTTGAACTTAAGAGGCAGAATCAATCAATATGATTACAGAAACAGATGTGTTTTTTTAATTCACTGCGCTGAACCTCGAAAATACCCAAACCTGAGAACTTTCCCCACCAACCCGAATGAAACTTGTTGCAGCAGCACTTAGGCAATGGAAAGGAGAGACTTGTTCTGTTCTTGGTGGTAGAACTTGGAATACTTTATTTTCTATTTTAACATCCTATTTACAGTAAAACCATCCCTATGCAACAACCCTATAGGGCACAGTCTGCTAGAGTCTTTCGCGAGACTGGAGATTGAGCTGTGCAATACTGGATCTCTCAGCATCTATCGGAAGCATGGAATACCAGAGAGAATGTCAGTGATAGATATCACCTTAAAAACTGACATGAATTGGAGAGTGTGTGACGATTATACGCACAGCGATCACCAGGTGATACGTTACAGCGTAGGAAACCGAAATCCGGTGGCAGTAAGCCAACTGTCAGTCCATGAGCGGAGAGTTTTCGATAAAGAAGTGTGCATCGAAGCTATAAACATGCAGGAAGCATCGCAGGTCCATAATGCTGAGCAGCTGAGGAAAATGATGGTAGCGGTGTGCGACATGACCATGCCCAGAAGGAATACACCGAAGTGGTGGCGACGACCAGCTTACTGGTGGACCTCAGAAATAGCTGAGCTTCGTACTAGCTGCCTGAAAGCCAGACGACGAGCTAAACGGACGAGAAAAGAAGTCGATAGAGAAACAAGGGGTGCCGTTTACCGAACAGCCAGGATGGCACTTACTGCCCTAACAGCGGGTGTTCCACAGGGTTCCATGCTCGGACCTGTGCTTTGTAATGCCATGTACAATGAGGTGTTAGCGCTGAAACTACCAGCAGGCGTGCAGATCTTATCAGCTCGCCTTATTGCCCGGAATGCGTAGATACGGATGAATCGGCAGAACATGCTATCTTTGTCTGGTTCATTTCAAGGCGTCAACAACTTCAAAATTTGAACGCGACGAACAGTCATGGCGTGCTCTAGTCGACAAAATCTCGCAAATCATGCACGGTCTAATAAGAATCAGGAAAGATGATGAACGAAAAGAGCGAGATAGTCAACCAAATTTGACAAGCTAAAGGAAGATCTTGGGCCTCGTATGACACTATAATTCAAAAGCAACGCGATCTTAGGGCGCGGTATAACCCTAATCTGGACTCATACGTGTAGTGGGACTCAACAGGTCTCACGTACTCAGCTACGATTTTTCCTGCAGCAAAAGGAAGCGGAGGTACCATTCGGGATAGTCGTGACGGGATTCTAGCTAGGTAGCTTTTCAATCGGCCATACCTTGGTGGTTAGAAATACTGCGGGAGTGGATGCTGTGACGGGCGCGAGTTACTTTGAACGCGTTACCTAACCGGCACAAGTTTCGGGGTCTTCCGTACGAATCTGAAGTTGGCGAAACAAGAAAAGGAAAAGGAGAAGCAGGAGAAAGAGGATATAGGAGAAAGAAGATAAAGTAGAAAGACCAAAATTGAGAGAGAGGAAAAGGAAAAGGTCCAGACGTATAAGTGCATGAGCACTGCCTACCCCTTGATGAAGTATCACAGGATGAAACCAATAGGCACATCTGGCATACGAAGCCGAAGGTGGTTTTAGTGGGACGAACCCACTCACGGCAGCAAACACCCGGCACTTATGGTTTGAAGTCAAAAGCTGTTTGGGGTTGTACATTGTCAATCATTCACCGACAAAGGAAATTTTGGTGAATCCCGAGGAGAAGTGTTCCGGATGTAGACGACATGTTGGTGTTTTTAAACAATCAGCTGTGGGTGTACAACATGAATAAGGAACTGTTGGCGAAGTACTAGGAGTGCGGATGACCAAAGAGCGACGCCGCTGCAGTGATTCAATGAAGCTGATACTCCTGTGGATCCGCACCAGAAGCTGATCAGGCGATGTATCTGAACACCGAAGAAGGGAAAATTAGACGGAAAATGAACCGAATGAACCAAGAGAACTCGTGGGAAGTCTGCAGTACTTGGCGCAGTCAACAAGACCCGATATTAATTTTGCTTTCAACGTGGTCAGCCAGGATTGGGCACACGCTGCGAAAAGATGAGAACGAGATTTGCAGAGAGGCGCTTGAATGGAATCCGGAAGGACATCGAAGAAGAGACAGAACCAGAAACTCGAGGCGTCGAAGCCTAGCCGCCGAAATACGAACAGTCGACGAGAGTCTTGACTGGACCAAGTGAAGACGCTGGCTCCGGATCATCAACAGTGGAGGTCTGTTAACCACGGCTTGATGTACCGGAGGATCGGCGCGGGAACATTGAATAAATAAGTAAGTGGTCAGCCAGTTTCAACAGAGCATGGGAAAGGCGCTCTGGATAGTAGTAAAGCGAATTCATCGGTACCTGAAAGGTCGATCAGTCACCGGCTATATTTTTATGAGAATGTTTTTATTAGTTGGTGGTAAATCCTTTTTAAAGGATTGCATTCCAAGGCACGGCGAGCCACCGCGTCCCCCCAGTATGCTACTCTGGGTCCATGGGTACAATTGGTTGACTCTGGCCTCTGGTCATAATTCCCATCCGGACCTGCATCGAAGGCTGTACCCGGGATGGGAGACCAAGTCCGCGCTTAAGCGCTCATCGGCTTACTCAGTTTCAAGTCATAACTCCAGCATATATCCCTGACGACTCGAGGTCCAGCCTTTACTCGTAACTCGAGGCTCACTTGGTTTGCACGACTATCGTGCGCTCCACCTCTGTTCGAGACTAATGACCTCTCTTCTAACGACTCGAGATCTTGGCTCCGCTTGGTTTGGCTCGAGGCCCTCTCCTTTTTGCCCGTCCGTGTGCCGAATCGAGAGTAGCTTATCCTGGACACGCGCCAGTCACAGCACACGTCCGGGGCTTTACGAAGCTAATCGGATGATTCCCGGCGAAGACGTCATCCTACATCGTCCTCGAGTGACTCACCCGGCGACGACGTGAAGTCACTCTACCCGAGAGTATTTCATGGCGTAAACACTCTTCGCCTAAGAGATCGACTGCAAAGAAGGTCAAGTCTTATCTCCACAGCTTCCGTTGTAGGGAGCGCGTTCTACTCAGATACTCTGCGGCGGAGGAAGTATCCTACACAACGTTCCGAAGTACCTAACGAATACACAGAAGGTAGAGTCTTATCTTTGTATGCTTTACTGCTAGGATCGGATGCACACTACTCGAATGCCCCTCGCCGAAAGGGCATGGTGGTCAAGTCTTCCTTCTTCTTTTGGTTGGCAACCCTAGGATTTTTGCCCGCCGTTTGCCGAATTGAGAGCAGCTTATCCTAGACTCGTGCCTGTCATAGCACACGTACGGCTCTTAAACGCTTGCGACTCAAATGAATCCCGACGGTGATGTCATCCTGTCCGACTTGAGTGGCTCATCCGACGGCGACGTGAGACCACTCTACCCGAGAGTACTCCGCGACGTGAAAACTCTTCCCCCTACGAGTTCGACTGTGGAGAAGGTCTTGTCTTATCCCCGCAGCCTCCGTCGCAGAGGACGCGTTCGAATCGGATACTCCTCGACGGTAACGTTGGAGGTATCCTACACACAGATGCGCGACGTACCAGGCAGCTCAGCATACGGAGAAGGTAGAGTCTTATCTTTGTATGCTTTACTGCCAGGGTCGGACACACACTACTCAGATGCTCCCCGACGAAGGAGTCACCCTACACAGGTCGCGGACTGCTGCTGGTTTCAACTCCTCTGCAGGGCAGTTATGATCTGGGACAACCCATTGCTGACCACAAGCAAATTATTGGCATCCTCACACATCTTCAGCACGATGTTGTTGGATGTCGTGTATGGTCCGCAGGTGGCAAGTATGTTGGCGCGTACCTCTTCGAACCTCGGATAGCTTAACACTACGTGCTCTGATGTCTCTATTGTGTCACCGCAGGTTAGGCAGAATGGCGAGGACACGTGTCCAAACGATGGTGGTACTGCATGAAGCATCCGTGATCAGTCAAGAACTGTGTCATGCAGAAATCCACCTCTCCATGTCTCCTATCCATCCAGAATCCGACGTTAGGGATCAAGCGATGGATCGACCGGCCACGTTCCGAGCTGTTGCTGCCAGTTGGACATCGAGGCCTCTCTGGCATGTTTCCGCACATCGAGCATGTGCCTGTGCTCGTAGCAGAAGATATCTTCCTCAAGCAAGACCGAGATGGTCATGAACCCCGCCACAACATCAGCAGCTACCGATGCCATCGTTCGGTATGCGCTGATTACTCGCAGGTTCATCAGCTGCTGCACACTGCAGAGCTTTTGCAGGTTACACTGCCTGCTTAAGGCTGCCTTCCAGGCTGCCGCTCCGTACCGCAAAATGGAGGAGGTCACACTCGCCAGGACCCCCCTTCTGCTGCAGCGGATCGCTGAGTTATTCGACATGGCTCGTGAGGAGGCTGCTGTCGCCATTGCCGCTCTTTTACAGGTGTAGTCGACGTGGGCCGTGTAAAGCTCAGCCGGTCGTCGATCATCACCCCCAGGTACTTGATCGCACGCTTGGATTCGATTGCGCACGGTGCAGCCGCAATCGTCCCTGATTGTGCTGAAATCAGGTTGGTAGTCAGCAAAAGAACGAGATTTGCAGAGAGGCGCTTGAATGAAATCCGGAAGGACATCGAAGAGGAGGCAGACCCAAAAACTCGTGGCGACGAAGCCTAGCCGCCGATATACGAACTGTCGACGAGAGTCTTGACTGGGACTAAGTGAAGACGCTGGCTCCGGATCGTCAACAGTAGAGGTCTTTTACCACGGCTTGATGCACCGGAGGATCGGCGCGGGAACATTGAGTAAGAAAGTAAGTGATAAGCCAGTTTCATCAGAACAAGGGAAAGGCTTTCTGAATAGGAGCAAAGCGAATTCTTCGGTACCTGAAAGGGCGATCAGTCATCGGCTATATTTTTATAAGAATGCAGGTGGCATAATTTCGTGAAGCTGTCGGAAACAGGCTATACAGTTCCTCTTTCAACTTTGCAGGCGGGAGTATATGGGGATTTCGGCTGCGACCCAAGAAGTTGTGTGGTGACGTGAACTAGGAAGAAGTTACATGGAACATCTGAACATGTTCAAATCCGTTGCGAAAACTTCAGTGCTTGCTATACACCTGATAAACAAGGAAATAGGATGATCCATTATGAGTAAGCACATAGATATCCGTCATAATTTCGTGCAAGAAAAGGTGGAGCAGTACATCATTCACTGGAGCTCAAAAGCGAGTTGCCGACGTTCTTACTTGGCGATACAAACTTGACTTGACTTACAATCATTCCAAATGGTTTGAAAACAGCTGACAAACTTGTAAAGTTATAGTTTTTCAAAATGCTAAGTGACTCAAAGTTATTAAATTCCTAGTCAAGTGATTGACGAATAAAGCATGTCGAATAATGAGACTCTTCTATTCAAATTTCCCTGCGGTGCCAAATATTACAAAAAACTAAATATTCGACTGAAGTTAAAATAGAAATATCCCAGCTGAATGACTGATAACCGGTAATGGCGAGAGCAAACGCTTTCAGATTATATTTTACCTAATCTTAATGTAATGTAACAAAATAGGAACTTACCAAGCGATCGTCCAGATCGGTCATAGTGAACCGAGGCGCTCTTGAGCGGCCCGAAGTCCGCGAACAACTCGTTGATGTCCGACTCCGACACCCCGAAGTCCAGATTCGAAACCATCAGCTTGGTGCTGCCCAGCCCTCCGGGGCCTCCGCCTGTTCCAAGTCCGGCAGCGGCCAACAGCCGGCTCTTGCGGCTTCCCTCGTACATGTCATGCTTCCAGGCACTGTTGACGTCTCCCTGCGAATTTTGTGGTTGGTTGTTTTGGGTTGGGATTTTTTGTTTGATTGGTTTTGTTGGGATGTTGTGTTGCAATTTGGGTTGTGATATTCTGTCCCACAGATTCCTGGCCACAGGGTCCCACCACACAGCTCAGAACACAGGATTCCTGGCAAATTCGGGCCCACTTCCGGTCCGGTTACCGTTTGAATATATTTATAGGCATACATTTTTTAGAAAATTACAACCAGTTACCGGATGGAAGGGAGAATAGAATCGAGTCCATTGGCCTTCATCATCTTCTACTAGGGTCGTGGTTTTCAACTACTCTCCCAATCTCAACGAATGTTCAATGAGATTGCAACCATGGATGCAGTTCAGATATTTGTAATAAACGGACAGATCTTCCAAATTCCTTTGAACAAGGATCCACCGGTAGCAAGGCCTATATTCTTCTAAGCAGGATAAACAACTAATTCTTATGCGAAGTGTAGAAATTGCAAAATTTAAATGTGAATTGAAAACTGTGGCAAAACAATCAAACTCATTTTTCACGGAAAACATCTAGATTGCAGTTTTTAACATAAAACATGTTTCGAGAGGGTCAAGTCCAGGTTTCAATTTTCTAGTCTGGCACGAATCGAACAAACCAAAACATCAGAAACGACGTCCTCACGGGATTGTTTACAAAAGAGATGACAGTCAAACACACGCACACTCTGCCACTGAACATCGTCCGTTTCATTTTTCTTCTGCATCAAACTTTCTTCCTTTTTCTTTCGAACTCGTGTGTGCTTCACAGCAAAATGCCACAAAAACCGTAAGTCCGCCATTTTGTTTTAAGGAGCAAATTTTCGTTTTAAAAACGTAGCTTTCCAGCAAACTTTACTAAAAACGACCAGGAAAATGTTCAACATAATAACCATCATTGCACAACGATATTCCCGGTGCGACGAATGTGAATGCGGCCATTGCCACATTCCCGGACTCTTCCTCTTACCCGTGGAAATTTCGAACGCTGGATTCCGCCCCGATTGCGGCCTTTGAGAACACCTCCGCCCGAGGGTCCGCCACGCTGTTGCCGTGAGCGGAAATTTCCGGGGCCACTTCCGTTGCGACTGTTGTTTCGGCCTCCGGATCCACCGCGGGCACCACCGGAACGATTTCCGGCGCCACCAGCACCGCGTTGACCTTTCGTCGATTTGATGATATCATCGAGGCTCATGTCGATTTTGTCCACCATCTTGATGCGTTACGGTTGAAGATATTTTTCAATAGGAAAATAAACGTTTCGAAACGCGCGATTTGGGATTCAGTATTTCAGCGCTTTTACTTCCAGAATACAAATAACGACGCGAAACGACCGGACCGGAAAAAAAGCCAAGCTACTAATCTCACCGACTTCACCGTGAGACGACTGAAATGCGAATGATGCATAAAACGGGTTCCCTCCCGCTTGGCTCATCCAGGTATAATCTATTTCGCTTACTCCTACAAGAAATTAGGTAAGCAGCTGTCAAAATAACGGTGAAACCGATAATGCCATCTCTTTTTCGCTGTTAGCTTCGTTCAATCGAAAGTAGTCCGTTCAAAGAAAAGTCTGTTCAATGAAGTCAGGTCGAAACCGTTTCAACTGGTTTCTGTCAACTGATAGGTTGTTCAACGAGCCAATGTTTTGGTCGAAACTAGTCAGGTCGTTGTTCAATTGGGCTTGGGCCTGCTAAAAAGAACAAAGCTTGCTCTTTAATCTTACTGATACCGTATTTGTTTATGCCGAGTGTTGCACTAGTGTTGCACTGGTGCACCACTAGGTGCTGTCAAACTGTTTGTTTATTCGGACGGTGTTGCACTGGTTTTGACCTGTCGGAGTTCTGCTTACGGACGGTGGCCCACCGATAATTTTGCCAGTGTTGCGAGAGAGCGTGTGAGTGAGCGAGGTAGCAATACACTGGCGAGGATTTGTGTTTGTTTTTATCGGGTACGGTGGAACACTCCACTAGTGGAGAAAACAAATACAGTATGAGATTTCCATAAGAATGACAGCTAGTCGGAGTGAAATTGGATCGAAGGCTATTTTGCTTTCTCTGTTAAAGACATGCGAAATCGTATACCGGGATGGCGAGCGCGCCCATCACCAATTGACTTCGACCGATTTCTTCCAGGTCGAAACGAATCCTGCTGCCGAGCTGGATCGGTTTCGACTAGTTTCAACTTGCTCAATTGAACAATGACCTGACTAGTTTCGACCAAAACATTGGCTCGTTGAACATATACAAGTTGACAGAAAACCAGTTGAAATCTCGAGTTTTACCAACGATTGAACGAAGCTGATGACTGCTTGTTTCGACCCCGGGCTTTTTTAACTACCCAAATCCCATTGGCCCTTATGGTAGAGAATTCTTAATCGATTCAAGCATTTTCAATTTGAAAATGTTTGTGAATCGTGCGAATGCTTATGGAATTCATTAAATTTTTTCAATTTGAATTTATACTTTTGTTAAACGTCATTGAACAGGTCGTAAATTATTCTAACTCTACTGTTCATTTCAGTGTAGCAGAAAAGAAAACGTCCGTTGATTTTTCCTGCGTGCATCTCGAAATTGCTTTGCGATTGTTTTTCTTCCATCTGTGCAAAAGTCTCGTAAAAATTTAGAATTTTTTACGCAATTTTCCAAAAGTCACTATTTTCAAGATCCTAAATTTTCTTGGCTTCATTTCAATGAACAGCGTGTGAAACCGGAAACAGATAGCTTTCCCATATTGTCGGGAACCATGTTCCTGGAGATGTGCAGCAGTGGTTCGTCGTTGTTAATGGAAGCAGCTAGAAAGTTGATAAAAATCGTGAAATCATCATTCCAGATGACGTCGATCGTTTGCTGAGAGACGCGAATATTTTGCCATTTTAGTTTTAAATAATTGCGTTTCGAGGATCAGATACCTGGAAGGGAATAAAAATGCCTTGCGAGAAGTGTAGCGTCCAGTTCGGTTTGCTGATACGTAAAAAGTCCTGCTACGAATGTCACAGATTGTTCTGTCGAAATTGCCTGGAACGGCGCCAGGAGCGGATGCTGTGTGGCAACTGTATGATCTTCACCAAGCGGCCCCTGTCCAAGGTCGATCTCGGGCAGCTGAAGGCGAAGGATCTTATCTTCTATCTACAGTCAAAACACATTTCCACCTCCGGATGTGTGGAGAAGGATGACCTGATGAATTTGATTATTGCTCACGTTAATTCCGGGGCCAGCAGCCCAAGAAGCCCGGCGGGGAGCACCGGAAGTGGGAACAGCGGCAGCAGGGGAATTTTTAACTTTAGCTCCTCGTCTTCCACGGGCGGAAGCTCGTCCGGGGCCCAGCAGTCGAGCAGAAGGGCTGCCGGAAATGGAGGGCCGACCGGAAATTCGACCTGGTACGGCAATTTCTACAATAACGGAGCCGAAAATAGCAGCAACAACACCTTTGACCAGCTCAAGAACACTTGCCAGAACCTGTTTACATCGATTACGGATAAACTGAATACGGGTGAGGTTTCTTATTTGGGGAAAGTTCTGATACTGAATTGAAATCTGAGTATTGCGTTCAGTGGGGACTGTCTCATTGAAATGTTTGGCGTTTTGCGTCGGTCTTAACTGAATCTACTAGAGAATTGCGATATCAATCGAGAAAATTAACCAATGTTAGCAGTTCAATCACCTTAATAAATCTTTTTTTTTCACAGACATTACAAAGCCTTCGAACTCCGGATGGCGATTTTCCCCCTCGTCGACCGAGGAAAACTTACGCCGCCGGGCTCAACCTGCTGCAGCACCGACTGCCCCTGTCAGTGAAAGCGTTTCCCAGCAGCCTCGTTTCGGCAACAACGACGTCCATCAGCCTGCCAGTCCGGATCGTTCGGAAGCTAGCAATCACACTAATAGTGCTCGACACAATCGCAATTCTGCTGTGCCAAATGAGCGAAGTTTCTCGCCCTCAACCGTCGATGATATCAGCAACGGAAGCGGACTAACGAGTGGAGCCGATTCCAGTGGGAATGCCTCGTCGGTTTCCTCGCCGGAGCATCGAAAGGTTCGGGGAACCGAAGAACCTCCGCTCTCGCTGGACGCTCGGATAGATAATATGCTTGCAGTGGAAACGACGGTTAATGGTTGTGAATGTTCCGATGATGAGGAAGAAGGTGATGGTGATGCAGCTTTCAGAAGGAAGGAGTCCCAGAAGCATAATTCCGAGAATAACCTTCAGGAACAGGAAGCAGGGCCGAGTCAAACGCAGCAATCTACCAATACGTTGGCTCCGGAATCTAAAACTGACACGTCCTCGTCTTCTTTTGATGAAATTTTAAACTCGAGCTTGCCCATCGAAATAGAAGTCACTGTTTCGACGGATGCGGACAACTGGCAGATAATCAATAATCCGGATATTCCTTTACCGGGAACGGAAACCATGGTAGCGGAAGAAACGGCAAATTCAAACGATTTAAACATGGTAAACAGGTCAAATAATGAAACTCAAACCGGGCAAGTTCCTTTACAAAATCCAATCTCCCGAAGGAGATCCGATAGCTACCTTATAGGGGTAGCGCAAGAAGTCCAGCAAGGTTTGCAGGTAACCGAAGGTCAAACGGAACCGGAACCACACTCTAGTCAATCGATGGCCAACACCAACAAGTGCTTTAAATGTGGCAAACGGCGCAGCGCCATTCGTCGGCAGCTCAAAAAGTTCCGCAAACAGTTGAACTCGGCCAGCGGCGCTTCCGACGCAGACAAACGGCGCCAGTTGGAAACGTTCCTCGCCTATCTGGAACGGAGAAGCAAAGGTTCGGTGGAGCTGTCGGAAGATACGGAATCTTCGATTACCGAGGAAGCGAGCTTGATGGAGGATCATCCGATGGGTGGCCCGGCAATTACAGGGGGACGATCGGTGGAAAGTAGCCACACGTTGCTATTCGATACGGACGACGAAGAAAGAATTAATGTGTACTCGTCCGGGAATCAGCAACTGGCCTATATGAGTCACATCAAGCTTAGTGACATTAAAGAAAGGTAGGCTTCAAGATTAGAATTTGAAACCATATATTAATGATTAATGTTTTTTTCACAGTGCTGATCTTGACATACTTTCGGTGAAACAACTCAAGGAGATCCTGATGCTTAACCGTGTCGATTTTAAAGGCTGCTGTGAAAAACCGGAACTGCGTGAGCGGGTTCTGCGGCTGTGGCGTGATTTTAAATCCATTCCATGTAAGTTGCCGCTTGTCACTTAACACCAAAGAATCAAAGTAGAACAAAGTGTGCCTTAAGAGCACCTGTATCCGTGGTTTAAGGTTTGCTCCAAAACTGTTGAGCTTTGGACCTAATTGGACGCAGTTCTAATTTATAACAGGGTTGCCAGTTTCTTCACTGGATGGGATCTAATTTCGTTTATCCAATTCTAGTGTAAATTTGACCCAAGAACACACCACGGATACAAGTGCTTCAAAAATTTAAACAACTGTAACTTGTCAACCACTAAACCGATATAAGAGTTAAACAAATTTGAAGTTTACACTTTTTATCGAAGATTTCTTACAGTAAATAAGCCTCCACAAATATTCTAACGGAATCATTTCTTTTAAGCTATCGAAAAATTGGGCACCGATGATTTGTGCAAGATCTGTATGGATGCGCCGATCGAGTGTGTTATTTTGGAGTGCGGACACATGGCGACTTGCACCAACTGTGGCAAGGTGCTAAGCGAGTGTCCCATCTGTCGGCAGTACATCGTCCGGGTTGTTCGGTTCTTCCGGGCGTAAGGCCAGAACCGGTGACGGTTTAAAGTTTGGTGCATATTGGATAAAAGTATGAGGTAAGTCTTGTTATACCTGCTAAATTTGCTCACACAATTCGCCAGTTTGTGTGCGTTGGAAATGTGATTTAAAGTACATATTTATTCGAAAATGGACAGCGAAACTATGAAACAATAATTACTATATATACTTATGTGGAACGATGTAGGGGTTTCCTAACGATTGCTGCAATCGAATGGAGCAATTTTAGAATAGTTGTTTGAGGGGGTGTGTACATAAAAGGCCGGCATGAAACAAGCAGTTGCTTGCCAATCTGTATAAATTTAAAAGAAGAATATGTTGGAACTTGTTAATCTATTTTATGCGTATGTAAATGTTTCCAATCGTCGAAGTTTAATTTACAACTGGTTGTAGAAAAGGCAACCCAATCAATTAGGCTGTAACTTACTGACCTCTAGGAAATCGAAGAAAAACCATTGCGTTTTTGGACAGGAGCAAAGTCAAGTCATTCAAAATCATTGAACGGCTTTCGCTTTGTTCGTTCGAATTTACTTTTTTTGTTTCAACCAAAAAAGTTCAAAATGAAAAGAAATACGCCAATGTTCATAAATCATAAGGAAAGGAAAAAGATAAACCTACTTATAGGAAAGGAACCGTACTACTGTCTTCTATTTAAGAAACAAACATAGAAACACGCAACACAACTGATTGATTGAACAATTAACTATTTTCAAAAAAAAATCCAATTACATTAGTAACTCATATAGTTTACCTAGCCCTATGTATTACAACTTGAACAAAACAATAATGTTAACTATCTGAACAGTTTCCAAGTTTTCCAAACACGACTAGCAAACACTACTTTAAGCGCATAAAAATGTTTGAGAACAGCATTCAATAAAATTAATTGAAAACCATAAGCGCGGCTAGCGATTTTTCATCATCTGAAGCGTATCTGAAATGTCATCACCGTAGGTTTCGAATTTTCCTATTTCATTTTTTTTTAAATAAACGATTTATTCAACCTATTGTAACCAATTGATCCCGTACTTATCGATCACGAAGAATCGAATGCGCTGCTGGTCCTTGGAGCTTATAAAAGCATTAAACTTCTGATCCTCGTCGTTCGGTGTGTGCGAAACCACTTCGGCCAGCTCGATTCGATGCTCTATGGTTGGACCGGATTTGCTGCTAAACTCTCCACCGCCAACATACGATGAACTGGAATGAGCCAACACTGCAGCTTCGCTGGTGCTTCCGGTTTGTTGCAAATCTGCACCCTCGAACGCGCTATCCCTGCCGGACCCAAAGTACGACGGTTTAGTAAAAATGGCAACTGCCCCACGATCTTGGCACAGTTTCTTCAACCGGGTGTGCAACGATTTCAGAAAGGTGTCCATCCGTATCAAATTCTTTTCGGTGCATTTGTTCCAGTAAAACGCCACTATCGAATCGATCAGTAGGAAAGCATTGACTGGATTCCGAATGAAGACATCGTTCAATGTGAACAACGAAAATTCGAATTCATCTAAGGTGCAGCACTTGATGATCGTCAGTCTTTGCAAGGACTGTTCCTGAATGGATTTGATAGCCTCTCGATCAACCCTCTGATTGGAAGGCATCGAACAGTTGATAATTTGTTTTTCCATGACAGTCAACAGTCGCATCATGTTGACATTATTGTCACAATCCATAAAGACAGCACCGGTAGCATGGCCACCACAGTCCACCGGAAGAATGATTTTGGCAATCAATTCCAGCACCAGACAAGATTTGCCGCAATTGCTCTCACCGGTTATTTCGACAAGTTCTCCTTTGGCGGGTCCTCCGGCTGGAAACAGAACCGGATCGAGGCAGGCTACGGTTGATGTTAGCCGAGATGAGATGCGATGAACGATTTGGGCACCGGTTTCCACCTCACACATGATTGAGCCGAAACGCTTTATTTTCCAAGTTATTTTTATTTAAAAAAAAAAGAAATTTTATATAAACATACTGCAATAGGTAGTGTTTTTTAAATGAATATTAAACTGAATGTTTGAAATAAAAAGTATATGTTACTTCGAAATTTTTGGGTATAATTGAGATTTGAAGTCGTTTTATAAGCATATTTATTAAGTAGGTGCAAAATTAGACATAGACGAACGAACAGAAGATAAGAAGAAAATGACTGGTGTTTAGAGAAGGGAGCAATTTTTCTGAAAAATTAAACAACTTGTAGGTAATACTTTCCTCACCAGCCTGTGACGCATAGTTAAATGTAATTGACAGCCTACGTTTGAGATAATTAGTTGCAAATGATTAGAAGTTCTACCTACTGAATTCAAATTTTGTAACGGATGATAGCCTACATTCAAGTTGATAAAACAATGTTTGATTTTGATCACTTTTCAAAAGAGTTTATACTGATCCATATACAATGTAACTTTTTATATCCAGTATTCTAAATTATTAGGTATTTATTGTATATGTACATCGGATCAATCGATGAGAATTATCATGGTTGATTGTCCTACATCAAGTAAAAGTATTGAAAACCATACAGGGGTCTAAGAGTCGAAGATGAACGAATGCTGATGAAAATCATCAAAATTGGCTCGAGACGATGGAATCACAATAACCATATTCCGACCATTTGTTAACGATAAAAAAAAATTACTTACTTACTAATTAAGATCATTAGATGAACGAACGGTGATGGAAATGTGCCTTTGGG
>NC_073693.1:36755657-36780657 GCF_029784155.1 Uranotaenia lowii
GTGTAAATGAAATAGAGTTAAAAACATTTAGCCTGCCGGTTTCGGGAATCAGCTATATTGACTACTATTTTTACAAAATTATTTTCACAACAACTATAAGAGATTTGAAAAGAAAAATTGCCCTTGCGTATGTAAAACAGATGTCCGCTAATGTGCATATAGTTTTCAGACTCCTATCTATTGGAATGTGGGAGAAAATGAGTACTTTCCTTAATATACGCATTTAGTTCGCCTCTCCCCTATAACATTTTTGTATTCTGCTTAATAGGCGCATGTAGCCTGCTTCTCCCCTAGGTCGTGGAATGTACTATTCTGCTGAAAAGTAGCATTTTTTTTAATTGTTTTCAGAGCCAAAATGATCACTGAATTGCATAAAACCATTTTTTGTACTAAAAATGACTAATTCGAGAGTGGTGAAAGAGCATGACGATGGTGTCGAGAATGTCAGATTGAAGTAGGCATATGAACTTGCGGGCAAAGTTGCCGAAAAAAATTAAATAAAAATAAAATTCCCCCTTTCTGTGATTTAACCTAAAAATTCTGTGATGGTTTTTTGTGATGCTATTTCCTTAAATTGCATTGAAAATTTATTATAAATTGAGTTTATTTAACAGTTTAGTTGGGAAAATCAATAAACATTACCAATCTTATCATACTTTTCTTATTTAAAGTTCGAAATCTTAATTTTATGATGGACCCGAAAAATATAATTTTGGAAATTAAAAAAATCTGTGAAATCTGTAAATTTTTCAAAATTCTGTGTACAGTGACACAGATTCTGTAGTGAAAATTTACTCTAAACTCTTAGAAATTATATATCTTTCTGCGATTCTGCAACCTTGCTTGCGGGTAGTTCAAGTTGACCAGAACCATAATGTGGTGAGATTGTCAGAGTTATAGGGATAAAAACTCTTGTTTTCACTTGTTTCAAAAGCTTAAGAAAAAGTACTTTTGTTGGAGGTATTTTTCGTGTTCTACGGTTTCAACTAACCAATTGCCCTTTTATTTGAATTTTGTGATATTTCTGATATGTTCTGGGTAAAATTTTGGCATCTGACATCTGAGTTAAAACGTGTTTCATTTGCACAAAAATATCCAAGTACAGTAAATTTCAAAGCAATATGGAAGCGTGGAAATAGAAGAAAATGGGTGTAGTAGCCTAAATATTGTGTAGACGAAGTATTAGTGGAGAAAACATACATATTTTGTTCTCTATTTTTCTCATAAATAATCATAAGATTGTTTTAAGTTCTTTCTAAAATAGTATTTGAATCGAAATCCACGGTTCACAAATGGCCCATTTTAAAATGAACTACACTGTTTTACTAGCGAATGGAATTGAAAATCCAGAGGCAAAATGAAACTTGAAGATTTTTTTTGTCTTAGCTTATTTGTCACCTTTTTGTTGATCATCAAAACAAATTGAGAAATATAATTTCGATAAACTTACTGAGAAGTTGTTAACTTGGCAACACTTCTTTAATTGTTCTTTTAAAATAAACATTTCGCTTTCTTCTTTAAAGGTAAAAATCAAAAAAATTTCAATCATCTGATTTTAAGTAATCTCGAAAAGTTATTAGGAACTCAAAAAAAACTTCTCTGAAATTTGTCCAAGAATATTGCTGAGAATGTTTTAAAAAGAGGCTGATGCATGATGATGAATTAAATTAAAATTATCAAAGTTGGTACTAAAAGTAGTTTCAGAAAACCCTAGGATTGTATGTGGTTTTTACAGGTGTCAGAGTCTGAATCCCAAAAATATCAAACCAGATATAAATTCGTTTTTAATTATAAACACACTCTTATTTTAACCATAAACCAGTTATTCTAATCGAATTTATTCCAAGTATTTTCCAAGCCAGAAACGCCTCGCATTCTCCCCAGAAAATGTAGGTGAACTGTGGGCCCTTCGCAAGAAAAAAAAAACAGCATCGTAAAAACCCTTCAGGGAGGTGTGTTTAGGCAGAAGGTACATATTTGCACTTGCTTACACTTTGTTGTTGCTTGCCGTTTGTTCAAACATACCTTCAAGTAATCCGCTGTTGATGTTGCTAATGTTTTTCCTAAAGCCGGAATCCACCTTCTTCTGATGTTGGTTTTTGCCGAAAAACCCTTTCCCCTTTTAACTCTTCACAACTGCTTGTGTTCGTTTTCACTTCTTCTTCTTCTTCTTCTAACTAGTATCGGCCCAACTCCTTCCCCGAAAAAACAGGTCGTTGTTCTAGTACGAATTTTGCATGCTTCGTCGTCTGCGTTTAACTTCTTCCGCTTCTTCTAGGTTGTTGCTGCTGCTCACCCTCTTGATTCACTTGATTCGTCTTCTCATAAGAAAATTGCACACTACTACCACCACTTTAACTAGCGGCCTTACGAACGAAATTCGCGCTTTTTACTTCTTGGCTCTTGACTCGGGGTATATGTGTAGGTAAATATGTGCTGCCTCTGGCTCAGACAGATTAGGCGAGACGAGAAAACGCTTGAGCAATAACACCAGAGCCAGACGAAGGAGAAAAAATACCGGGTGATTCGCGAATTCCCACCGACCTTCAAGGAAACACCAACGGCAGCACCACGGCGAGAAGCACTTGACCACAACACTCGGCTGCTGCCGGGTTCAATTTTGACCTTTTTTTTTCGTTGAAAAAAAGTCGGCTTATGACGAAACCCGAACCTTAGGGCGAATCCCTTTTTACAGATTTTTTTCCACTTTTTCTGTAAGGTACTTCGGCAAATTAATAATATTAATTTTTTTTCGAGGGAGGTTGTTTTTTTTCGTCTAGCTCAACAAGATTCTTATAAGGATGATTTCCCTTCCACAAATCACGCGAAACCACACTGTTTGGTGTGTCTTTACCTACTTCGATATCTTTTTTTTTTTTTTTTCGACCCTAATTCGCCAGACTACTTTGTCTAGGAGGTTTTTTTTGTTTATGGTTTTTGTTTACTGTTCTCTTCTGTTGATTGTTCCTTTAATCGTGCGTCGGCTCATTAGATTAGCACTCTTGAAAACACATAGGAATCGGTAGAGATTTTTGTGGCGGGAGGGTCTGAATCTTCCGAACGTCCTTGTTGAATTAGCGTCTCCAAAATTGTGTCACGGTTGATAGATCCTTCAGACAAATTTTATTGACGTTTGATACGGTTGAGGCGTATTCCGGAGCGCTTTAGAAATATTCCAAGAGGATCTTATGCCTATTTTTCTTTTCTCGCGTTCTTAAACCGTCATGAGGGTCGCACTGTCGGAGGTTATGGCAATTTGTTACCGCACCCTGGCCGTCCTCTTTTCCAGACTTTTTTTTCCAACTCGGCCGGCAGTTCCGCCGTTCTGTAGTCGATAAATACGTGTGTGCGCTGACGATGTTCCCATTCAGTAGTGGTCTTTCATTTTTTCGCAATCGAGACGAGACGAGACGACACACTGTGCTCGTAGCAGCATAAATTTGCGTTTAATGTGCGCCAACTCTTTACTGCCAAAGTGCCAGGGATGAACGCACACACTGCTACGCTTGTTATGTTGTTTTTCTGGTGTAGAGCTGTTTCTAAATTTCTTGTCTTCTGGCGTTCAGACGCGAGTGAATTCCCTGTTGTTTGCTTTCGAGGCCGCCGCGTCGAGTAAATTCATTGAAAAAAAAAACGGCGACGACGACAACGACGAAGGCGATGATCGTCAAGTGACACAAGCGAAGGCCTTAGGGAACGAACTCACACAATGCCAAACGAATAAGTTTTCGAGTGATCGAAGTTGAGGAATCTTGGAAAATTTGCCCTAAGGGTTACTACGATTCGTTAACTTAGTAGGGAACTGTCAAATTTTTGTCTTGGAGCAGCCGCGATTAGTTTTGTTCACGGTAAACTGCGATACCGTTAATTAATTACACTTAACCTCACTTTTTGCACGGATCGTGCATTCATACTCTCATTGAGGAGACGCACCGCCTCGAAACCACTCACACATTCGCAGATTCGCGCGACAACACGGCAAGCCGCACACACCGTGGCGTTTAATTTTATTTTATTCAACTATTCTTTTTTTTTGGTTTCGTGCGGCGGTGGCTGTTTATTGTGTCCGGGCCGCCGGTCCGGACAAAAAATGGCCGGACTCTTAGCCCCCGGTGACAGCGCCAGACTCTCTTCCGGAGCACGGAATTTTAGTCGCGTCGGATCCGAAGAACGGAAGAACTGTCTGGAAATCGATTTTACACCGACACAGATTTTTTTGCTTGCCACTTCTTTGCTCACTTCAGCAGAGCTGGAAACCGCAAACCACACACAGCACTCGTCGTCGTTTCCTTGTCTATTTCGCTCTTCTCACTCCAGTGTGGCTGCGGGCAATAGACACTTGGCCTTAATAGAAAATAAAATATTTGTCTTCTCTGCCCTCTACTGACAGACGATGGCAAACGGGAATGTACTCTACTCCACTGAAGAGTATGCTCAAGAATTCGACAAATCCAAACGATATTTACAGCCTTCTCCTCCAGGGCCTTTCTTTTAGGAACCGAGACTTTCACAACTTTCCATCGGAATTTTCGCCCGGATCCTCGGTTCAAATGTGTCCAGTTAACTCCTCAAAGTCTCGGCAAACGAAGGTGACAACCCATCGGGCGGATGTGGGTTGACGCGCGACGACCACGAACACGGTTAGACTACGACGATGACGACGTCGACGACGTCGTCAGCAAGACGCTCTCTTCACCCAGACGACCCTTCTATAACATAGACACACGCTAAGCACGGAGCGCCGCCACTAAAGGAGTCTCAAACCAAAAAAAAAAATACACTAAATTATACACACAGATGTACACCGCGGCACCAGAACCGGGAGTTTCTGTTCTTGTGACAGGAAAAGTAGAGAGTAGTGTGGCCCTTCAAATGTGGAATTCTAGAGGACCGTCGCGGTTTGTCGGTCAGCCGATCGGACGACGACGCGACTCGGTTCGATGATGTCTGCCGAGTAACTGAATCGCTGAATGGCTCAAGCAGAAAGCTGAAGCAGCGACTGGCTGAAAATTGTTGGTGAGTCGCCGACGACGACGCCCGGAAAACGGGCAGCGGAAGTGGAAGTGGCTGTGGCGGAAGAGCGACGACGACAGTGTGGTGACTCGTGGAGGCCAAAGCAGCCAGCCAACAGCCAGGGAACGGTAGACGACTAGACAGAGTCTGTTTAAACATTTACACATTGCGCTTGTCTTGCTGCTGCCTGGCTCAGTTCGTCTCGTCTGGTCGCACAGTTGCTGCTACTGCTGCTGCTGCTGTTTATCATCAATTTTTGCTCACCACTCCTCGGTGACCTCACCTCATCCAAACATTTTTATTAATGATTCCGAATATGCTCTCGCTCAGCAGCTCGCCAGCGCAAGTTGGCAAGTGAAAAATCAAGTGAGACTCTCTCCCCGTGAAAATAGGGGTGAGCTGGCGCTCACTTTTCCGGCTACGGCTCGAGTGAGAGAGAGGCGTGAGTCTCCCCACGATGATGCTGAAACGCATAGGTCGCATATACCTCAGAGGACGTCATGCTGGGTTTGCAGCATATTGGCAGCACAATGTCATACTAATAATGCGTCGCTCGCTTCTCGATGTGTGACGAGGGATTGAGCGAGCGAACTGGCAGCGATGCCAGCCGGGTTGTTTGAAAATCATTTAAATTTTTTTTTATAAAATAATTTCTAACTTTATTGATTCGAACCATCAGCAAATAACTGCTTAATTTCATCTTACTTCACTGAACGGGATTAATAATTTGTTTCAGTATCTACATAAATTGTTCATCGATAGAATCATCCCCCCTTACTCATCGTTCTTGAAGGCTCTTTCTAATTGGATTTTCTTGTTGGGTAAGGGGGATGCGCAAGTTCACCTATAAATTTGCTTTCTCATTGAACCTTGAGTAATTAACTCTGTTGTTGTGCGTTTAAAATATTATGTGACGTCTTTGAATAAATATACATATATCCATATGAGGTAAGGGGGAATGAAATTTGGGGGTAAAATTTACATCTAAAGGTACATGCATCAAATAAAATTGAGCCCTTCAGAGCCAAAAGAGTTCAAGCGCACGAATTTTAAATTTTAATTATTTGATTTTTCGTTTTTTTATCAGACTACATTTTCTGAAATTTTTGGATTTTTCATATTTTCCATTTCAAACACCTATTTTTGTTCGATCGAAAAATGTATAGAGCAACACGAAAATTTTCAAGCTTTGTTTTCTTGAAAGAAATTTTTATGTCTTTATATTCCTCAAGCTCCTAGGACTTCAATTGACAAGCAGAGTTTCATCCAACCGACAACATTTGATCGACTCCATTACTCTGAGCAAACGTTCGAACTAAATATTTCATATTTCAAGACAGTTCAATATCAAGATCAGTTCAAGACATTAAATTTATCAGTCGGAACATACTTTTCTTAATAGAGTTCACTAAATCGTAATATACCTACTTTTGATTTTATTTTCTGTTAGTGCTTCAATTTACGTTTTTGGATTTTACTGTTAAAGTTTTTAAGATATATTTAAATAAATAATGCATATTTCAGTCTTGAAAATAATACGTTTTAAAGTTTTATTTTATTCTCCAGTTCTTATGTGGTTTATTCACATGCCCAGTTTACCTCCCTTTGCGGTTAGAGTCTATATGATCTTTCTCGAGTACTTTCTCGAAGCGATATCTCAGGAACGGTTAAAATTTTCTGACTTTTGCTTAAATGAGAAGCTCTACAATTTCCTATTTTAAGATTTTTTTGAATAGGTTTACCAGAGTCACCCAGCATAAAAGAAGACAATTAGCTGGTTAGGGTCATATAGACCCGGATTATTGTTTTGGTTATATTATTAAAACTACTGAATCGAATTTCCTTAACTATAACATAATGAAATCGACCCAGTGTCTGCTTCTGGATGCTTCTTGAAAATCTGAGTTTCGATTTTTGTGGTCTTCAGAAAACGACCTTAAAGCTAAATACTAAAGCTAAACAAATGGGTATTTTGCATCGAAGATAACTTATTTTGTTAAACTCTGATAGATTGAGAGCTCATATTGAAATAATAAAAATGCTTGGTTTTAAAGACCACAGCTGGTGTTTTCAAAAGTTCGTTTAATAAAATTTTCAATGATTTTGCTACTATATTTTTATGAGGACCAAGGAATGCTGGCGAAAAATAATTACCGTTCTGTTCCGATAGGGATACAATTATAATGAAGAGACTGATAGAGTGACCAATTATAGTACAAAATCATGTAATTTCAACCTATTGAGGACCAAATCTGAGATACTTCGATTTTAACTGTACTATTTTTGTTCATTTGAGCACAACTACTCTGAAATGTTAAATTTATTTTTTAAATAATGTTAAATATTACATAATCAAATATATATTTTCTGTGAAGCAAAACAACACTTTTCACGTCTAAAAATCTCCAAGGATTTTTTTCCATGTATTTTTAAATATTTGATGAACACTTAAAAGGATTCCACAGATGTATCAAGTAATAAGGCTGGAACAAATATCAATATCTTCTTTTTCTTTTTTCCCCTCCCCTTTGAAATTTCCAAAGAAAAAAACCCGAAAGGGTTAAGAAATAAAGTTTGAAGTATTTTAAGTTAATTTAAAAAAAAAAACAAACATCTGATAGATTACAAGACAAACAACTTATTTTGGAAGATTGGAGTAATTTCACCTTTTGTATTCTTGATTTTGAGCAATGATAAACCTAGTATGAAATTTCGTTGCAAACAAGTTTTCGTCAAATTTATTCTAGTTTATTTATTTTTTCGCATTATTTTTTATTGTTCCCTCCCCCTCGCGATGTTCCAACTCCGAGTGACGAAAGAAGCATTTGAAATTTGTTCCGGCCTTGAGGAGTCCAGAAGTACACAGCAAAAATTTATTAACTTTACATGAAACCCGAATCCTAAACCCAAATCCTTGAATCGATAACACAAGCTGAGATAAAATTCAAATTTATATTGAAAAACATATGATTTCAAACGATTTGTGAAGCAAAAATTTTTATGTGTTTTAAAACTGTTTGCAAACAAGAAATCACATCGTTTCGATGCGATTCTATTCGTTCAGCATAGTTTGTTAGCAACAGATAATTTCATCGAATCAGTGTTTACCCTCTTTCTTTTCGGTATATGTATTCAGACAACTTGTTGTGGATAAAAGACATTGGTTGAATTGAAACACGGTAGCAACATATGTGAAAAATTAAAATGGCATCAGCAACTTGCGAAATACATCACGGTAAACAACTTCAATGTGCTTTGATGAAAGGAATGATTTAGTCGTATTTTATAAATGCAAATGAACTACATTCGATCCTAGATACCTAATTTCAAAATTGATCGAACAACGTTAGGTTTCAGTTTATGATTCTGTTTTGCACTTATAGAACCCTTCCTATTAAAAAGAATCCAAACAAATGAAACGACGCTTAACTTCGTTTAAGCAGATGGAATTATTTAAACATTTCTTTACGGCGTTAATTTGAATTCAAGAAACCCGGTGAGCTCTTTATTCTTCATTTTTTAAATGTTTATCATTCATCAAGTCGTTCATTTTTTTACGTCCTTCAGTTTCATTAAAATATCAGCCGCAATCAACCCTCTTTATGACAACAGTTGGCTAAATAAGTTTGATATGAATTAATTGAATTTCTTGTTGAATATCAGCTGATCTCTCGAAGTAGGATATTCTGATGTCATTGAAATGAACGATAATGCGGGAAAAAATTCAGAAATCATCACTTACCAGCCTGCTATCGCGTAACAGTTAGTGAAAATATTTTTGACTTCTTCAAAAATGTCATAGGTATATTTATATTTTTTATTTCTATTCTACAATAAGAAAGCTTTTTTAATAAGCTATCAAAAACGCTTAAATAAACAAAATACATTTTGAAAAATATTTAATTTTATCTATCTTTATTGAATGAGATCAATTATTTGTTTCATAACATACATAATTCGTTCATCAATTGATTCATCCCCCCTTACTCAACGTTTTTGAAGGCTCGTTCTAACTGGATTCAATTTGAACATGTTTGTTAATATTTTCTTGTTGGGTGAGAAGGGGTACAAATTCACCTAGCAATCTAGTTTCTTGTTGAACCTTGAATTATGAACTTTGTTGTTGAGCAATTTAAATATTATGTAAAATCCTTGAATAAACATTAGGGCAAGGGATTGCAGTGGAGAGAGAATTCTTTGCATTTGGAATGGTAATGATCAAAATTCCACAACTGCTTAACAAATTGTAACAATTTGCAACATTTGCAACAATTAGCACATTTTCACTCTCTCTGAGCACCGGTTTCTCTCATTTTAACAGAATCCTTCTAATTCTCTCTAACAAATTGTAACAAATTATAACAAATTCAATCATTGGCTGCACAATTTGTTTGATCATTGACGATGATTCTCCGTTTATCTCAGTCCTCTTCAAACATATAACAATATGAGGTAAGGGGGGATGAAATTGCGTTTTAGATTTACAACTAAAAAAAAATCAGTGCTTTTTCTTTTCATTTTTTTTGTTCGAAAAATGTATGGAAAATCGCGTTACACAAAATTTATAAAACTTTTTTTTTCGACGGAAGCATTAATGGATTTTACTTATTTGTCTCCAAGGCCATTAATTTGATCAATTCCTAAATTTGATCCAATTCTGCGCCGAATACCGTTATGCCGAATATTCGGCTCACCAAATAGTTGAGCATAGGCTTTGGCCGATTTTGTTTTAAATTTTATTTAATATCATATTTTTTTCAATTTTCAAATGCTTTTGGATGATTAATAAAATATCCAAAAGAAATTTTGACACTGCTAAACAATTTTGGGGAAAGGTTTCCTAAATGGGCCTATCGGGTTAAATGACCCTACGGCTGTTTGATGAAATGGCTGACTAGACAGTTTATCTGACCAATGCATTTTGAGGGTGATACGCTTAGAACATAAGGCAAGAAAGAATTTTATGAATTTACAAACTCAAAAAAATTTAAAAAATCCTGCAAGGTTTTGATACATTTTGATGTAATATTTCGACTTTTAAAAATTATACGTAAAGAAGCTTAAAACAAAAACTAGGATGGTTTTTGTTTCTCACTCAAATGAACTTTAGAAATTAAACATATTTCAACTTTTGTGGAGGTTTAATAATGATTATATAGTGGAATAATAGAGTGTTTTTGTATGCCCCCATCACGTTTGTAAAATGCCTTCATCTTAAAATAACAGGTTAAATAGAATAAATAAATGATTTTTATCATTGAACCTTCAAATCTAAGCTCTGAATAACATCTAAAGAGAGAATTGAAGATCTAAAAACAGATTTGATAAAGTTTTTCTCATGAATGAACTGCCTCCATAGTATGGCAACCCTAACTTTTGTTTTATTTCATAATATTATAATATACATAGATTTTTATAAAACTTCAGCTTTGTCGCACGGAAATTATTACTTTCTATCAGTTTCAATGAAATTATACGGAAATATTGCCCAAAAAACAGAAATTTTGTTCAAAACATAAATAGGCGCATTTAGTCCGCACGGTTTGAGGTTCGGCATTTTAGACAACACTTAAGATAAAATCATTTTCTTGGAAACAGAAGAAAATTTTATCATAAAAATTTCTCCAATGTATAGAAAACAGATGCCTGCACATGTGTATATAGTTTTTGTACACATATTCGATGTGATATTTGATTAAATCAGTGTTCTGCTTAATAGGCGCATATAGCCCGCTCCTCCCCTTCATATTTAGATGGTTTCAGTGAAAAATCTTAGGTGTATCCGTATATCCTTCACTGTAGATCGTCCGGAAAAATTCTGACAAGCATTGCTTTATACTTTGATCTTCATTTATTCCAGATTTTTTTTTGATAAATTCAGGCTTGCCCATAAATCTAATAAAAAACTCGATATAAATCACATCTCACCGGGATGCTCAAATATTGTTTAAAGCTTCCCGGATTTTTCCTGGGTTTATTCTGATTATTTTACAAATCAATTAAAAAACTTAAATTTCTATTCGGAAGTTTTTAAGATTTTGTGATTGAAAACAATTTAAAAAATCGAAATGAATATAAATTTTTGTTTAATCTTCGATACAATTTTTAGACTGCTGCTGTGATTCAATGAAAAATTCTAATTATTACTCATTTTAGTGGGTTGTTCCAACGTAATAACTGTCAACTACACAAATAACATACGACGTATTACAGGACACGACACTTAACGTTCATACTAACGGAAAAAAGGAACTAAAATTACCTTTTTGTCGACCGGTTTTGGGCTCGATTTTGTCCATCTACAGGACGATGTCCGACATCACTAAATTAAAGCTACATAAACACAAATACATTCACTCAATAACAGTTCATACGAAGCCATGGGATCCGGGTCTGGTGTAAGCGTTGCATTGGAGATTTGTCAAACCGAATCTAATAATCTTAGAATGTATCGGAGTGGGTGTGAGCAAAATTAGGCAGAAAATGCAGTGAATCAGTTCACCCATGGTGGATAACCAACATACAGTAAAACCAAGATGCTTCCAAGATGGGTTATTTACGAAGCAAGTAAATAGAGGTTAATTAAACAGAATCCGTGGTCTATTAATTTGTTTTTGAGTAAGGGGGGATGGTTTTAAAAAATGACGAGATATGTTCACGAATAAGTTAAATTTTTATTTTGCTGTCTTTATATGAAAAAAAAATTAAATCTTAAAAATTAAAAAAATTTAAAAATTAAATCGTTCATTTTCAAATTTTTGTTTTTGAGTAAGGGGGGATGATTAATAAAATGTTAAGATATGCTCTGAACATGTTTGATTTTTTTTTATTTTTAATATCGAAACATATGTACAGTGCTAGTATATAAATAATGAGAAAAAAAATTAATATCGTTTATTTTGAATTTTTATTATGAAGCAAGGGGGATGATTTGAAATATAATGGGATGTGTTCCATATAGGGGAAAACTGTACAAGACGCACCAGTTAAGCATAATTGCTATTTACAGCGATATCAATCATTTTAGAACCAAATTGAAAGTTTGCAATGATTCAGGGATCAGATTTACGTATTATCATAAAGAAAAAATATGATAAAAACACGATTTGGATTATATTTTAGTAAAAAACTTAAACAGCCAGAAAACAAACCGCGGGGTAGAACGTCAAAACAAGTGGACAGAACACACCATATGGAAAGGGTGGTGAAAAAAGAACAACGATTACACGAAATGTAATAATTGAAACATCAAATGTTCAATTACATATTCATAATATTTTTATAAACCAACCAATCTTTGGCAAAGAATCATTTATCACTGCTGAACTTATCGAAAATTACGCTTCTCAAAATACACTTTTTTACATCCTTATAGTTAAAACGCCTTCAGGTAGGCAACGAAATTCGATTTCTTTAGTGATATCGTGGCTAGCGGCGGATACCTTTGTCGAGTCGAATATTGGTGCAGCTTTTTCACTAGAACAAGGACGAAATTTGTTAAAATTATGAATTGTTATCGTATTTTGGGAGTCAGCATATAAAAAGAATGGCATTTTGTTTTGATATTCGGGTTTTCTCAAAAGTTAACAGCATTCAAAATTTGAACGTTAAACATGTGGACTTGTGGGCATTCTGCCCCAATTTTGATATGGTTGATTTTAATTAAAATTTGTGGGAAGTTAGTAAAATACAAAAAAAATATTTGTAGTCTTCCGAAAGTGCACACGAGTGGAAAAGCGATAAGCTGTAATTTCATCAGATTGCGCAGGCTGGTTTACCATAAAACCTTATATGTTACCCATGAAAATTTTAAAGTTTCATGTTGATTCCATTAATCCTTCTGTTTCTAGGAACTAAAGTCGTTTTAATGAACTTTGCATGTAATAAATGATGAAAAACCTTGTTTGCTACAATAAAAATGAAGAAAAACATCATTAGAAGCCATACGTCAGTGTATTTTTTAGAAAGATTGGCATGGGCCATCTTCCCCGCTGGTGCGTCTTGTAAAGTTTTCCCCTAAGTTCGATTTTTTGCCTTCTTTATTTATAAAAAAGTGACAGAAGTTATTTTATGAGAATAAAAAAAAGGGTTTCAACAACAATCTGTGATGAAAAATGCACGCTGTAATGATTTGGAATTTGTTCCTAAAATATTTTGTTGATCCATTTTTCATTCATTTACAGAAAGATGTCCCACATCAAATTGCATCATTTTACAAACGCTGTTGAAAGTCACCATTTGAGTATTTTTCCTTGAAATTTGCAGGAAGTGTATAATCTACAACGTATTTTATATTTTTTTGTATTTTGAATGTGAAAAAATCAGGATCTTTCAAAGATCAATGTAGCAAATTTATTTTGCGCAAATTTAAGATAGAATACTGAAGTTTTGAAACGGGACGTAAGAAAAGAACTTGTATTCGTGCTGCAACTATGAGTTTTGTGATTAATCGTTACTTTGTAATTCTGAGATTCAACATATTTATAAAGATTTAAGGTCCAAATGGTTGCTTTATTAGTTAATTGTGCCTGACACAATTCGAGAACAAATCCAGCAAATCGACCCAAATTTGACATGAGGGGTTATTTGGGTTGGAGAAATGTTTTTACGACACTTCCATAGGAGAGATACGAAAAGGGGAGGGGGGATACATTACTCGAGAACTAATCAGACATATGGAAAAAAATTGGCATAGGAAGATATTTAGGTGCATAAGACGTTTATACGCTGTTCTAAGACCCACCAATCCTTCCACTGCACTGGTGGTATGAGAAGGTGGTCTTGCATACATTTTTTTTTAAAAGCTAATCATGCAAAGGAAACCAAATTTAGCATGGAAGGGTATTTGAGTACACGAATTAATATTATGTTTTGTTTTGAGACCCCTCCTTCTCCAATGGGAAAAGAAAATATGGCTTACAAAGATGGCTTACATTCAATATGTTTGTATCACTCGAGACCTTATAATTCAAATTAAACAGCAGAGTAAAGAATAAATATATAATTGTTTAAAGCTTCCCCTCCTTTTACTTGAACGATAGGAAGGGGGAATGGGAGGTCCCTTACAATTTTTTGGCATAACTCGAGAAATAATCGAGCAGATGAAATCAAATTTGACTGAAAAGAATTTTCGAGTAACAGAAATGTTTCTTAGGCCCCTCTCTGTTTCAGAGAAAGAAACGAGAAGAAGGAGGGAGGCTTTCACACATGTTTTTATATAACAACCGAAAACTTATCAAGCAAATGGAGTCAAATGTGACATGTACAGATTTTTAGTTAAAAATAATTTCAATGATAATTCGAGGCCCATATCCTTAATGAATTAAATGATTTTTTTTTGCATAATAACATTTAAGAAAGAAAATGCTAATTTTCGCTTGACGCAACTGCTGAAACGTTCCTTCATAATTTTAAATTTTCATTTGCTGACTCAAATATCAATATATTGCTCATTGCTTGACATTTTTTAAATAGTCTGATGGTGAGTTCGGTACGTAATAAATATTGTTTGGTTTTTCTTAGCAAAAACGTTGCAGTTCTGTTCGTTAGTAAGGGGGGATGATCAAGTCGTCTACATCAACATGAGAAAATATCATAGCAGAGTTCTACTTGATGATAGAGTACAGTTAAACAATTAAATGAACCAAACAAGCGATTTTGTTTTACATTGATTAGATCAGTTTTATTTAGATCAATTTGTTTTTTTCATTTTCTAGAATGCAAAGCGTTTCGAGAAAAAAACAAATTCTAAAAAATGATGTTTTGCCATGACTTTTTTTGTTGGGGAAAGGTCATGGTGATTGAAGAACACATTTTTTGTGAAATTTGATTTTGGACGAATCAAACTAAATATCCGCATTTAAAATGCAGTTTGGTAAGGGGGGATGATTTATACACATTATTGTGAAACAGCTGCTGCAGTGAAATTGAAATTATTTTTTTTTAAAAATTCTGTATGATTGTTTATTGTTTTATTTTATTTAGTGTGACGATAACAAATTAGTAGGGGAGAGTGGGGTAACGTGGGCCACTTTAAATATCTCAGATGTGTGTTGAGATAAAAATGTCAATCAAACTGTTATCGTCGTCGTCGCTTGAGCATATTTTTCTATATGTTGTTGACTTAAATTCTCTTCTTATGCATCTTTTATGTTATCAAGCTTAAAAAAGTTAAAAAAAACTACTTTCATAATTAAACAGGCACCCGCTAATTTCATTGATGGGAAACCTAAAGTTCGTAACAAAAATATGCCCATACGTTTATGATCTTAGTTTTGTCTTGTTCTTTCACGAAGAAAAGGAAGTTTTAATGAAACATCAATAAGTCACATAAACGCAACCAATTTTCAAATCATAGCCTTGCATGTTATTTCATCAATTTGGATTTAGTGGCCCACTATTCCCCACAATTTTTAAAAATCCTAAACAATATTGCTTTTTTAAAACAGTCAGAACTTGGGGAAAATAACTTATGAGAAATTTAAAAAAAATGTTTAACGATACCTTAAGGATGAAGAAAACCAAATAATTTTTTATTTTCTTTTTATCTTTTTAAATAAAGAAGTTATGTAACAAAGAAAAAGTTGGCCCATGGTTCCCCATTCTACCATATATAAAAGCATAATATAACAAATTTCAGCACCTGAAACATTGAGATATTCTATCAAAGAATTTGATTGAGAGCATATTTGTTGTATTCTTTGCGTACCAACTCTCATTACTGGATTACTAACGTTCTTACAGTCACCACTACTCGTATTTTATGTTAGGAAAGTCCATCTCCGAGAACGGTCTAATAAAGTGTCATCAACTTGCATTTCCTCGATGGTTATCCTAGTAGAGCATTTCTTTAGGAGTTTTCATACTTCATTCTATGTTGTCCAGCCCTCATATGTCATGGCTCCCTCACTAAATTGAACTGTCTGAAATTGTTCACAAAAACTGAAATTTACGGAAGACTGAGTTACATTTGGGTGGCATTTATTTTTTACTTGCATTCCGAAAATTGCTGCGAAAAAAAAATCGCCGGTAAGACTGTCTGGTGAAGGACTTGGTCCTGATCCGGTCTTAGTCTGCCGATTGAATCAATGGAAGCATCACATAAGTGTTTTTCTGCATGAAACGAAAAGCATTGGAAATTTAGAACATTTTGCATCCATGCCTAAGATCAGAATAGAAGAAAGTCTTTGTGGGTGCTAACTAGCTGAACTAGCTAACGTTGAACACACACATGTTCAACGTTGCCAGTGTCCTGAGACAACCAATAAAGCATTGTCCCGGGTGGTCAACTTTGAGATCAATTTTTTTAGAAGTGTTTCATTTATCAGTTGCGTCTTATTACTTGTAAAACCTTTTTTTCAATACTAAGGCAAGTAGAGATATTTAGTTAAAATATTTTGAGTAGCTCATAAAACTAAAAATAATAATGAAAAGAATTTTTTTAAAGATTTATAACAACGTCAATATTTAAAGAGATTATTACGATTTTGTTCTGTATATTATTCCAGAAAAAAATTAATTTCTGATTGATTCACTAGGCAATGCATTTTACATTTTCCCAAGGTACAATCAATTTATGAGCTGTTTTAAACTGAAATCAGCGTCAATAAATTTCAAATAATAAAAATTCAATACTTTTTGGCAAAACTGTGGAACATTACAAACTTTTCAAAAATAAAGGTCTTGATTTAATTTTCAACTCGCCGAGGATCACGAGTAATTTGAACCTCTAAGAGAAAAATTATAGAAATTTCCTTTTGTGTTTTTTTTCCAAATCTGCAAAATACGGGAATTTGACGAAATTTTTTAACAAGGTTCAGACCATATTGAATCTTATACATTCCATAAAGCATCAGTCTAATCCATTTGCAGTCTTCAACAAAGTTCTTGAGTGATTTAAAATCTTGAATTTAAAATACTCGAAGACATTCTTCAGTGATGTCAGAAATAGTAGCTATTTATTTTATTAAAGTTTCTGAAAACTGTAAAATGCATTTTCACCATCTTTCATTTCATCTAACCTTCTATCCATCTTTATAAAAATTTCATAATCTTTAGATGTCCCTACTAAAAAGGACATCACTTTTCACCGCTAAGGCCGACAAACTAAAGTAACATACAAGCATTACGGTGGTTAATCTCTTCATTCTGTAAAATTTATTTTTTTTTTGAAGTGTTGTAAATCTGAAAATAGAATATCTAGGTAAAATCTTAATCTTTGGTTGATTGATAAAAAGACGATAAAAAAATTTAAAGTCAGTTTATGTTTTCATGAAAGTTGGTTGGTTCACCAGTTCTCAATGTTTGATTCCACTCAAAATCGATCAATTTTAAAATTTTCTAACGCCACATCATAAAAATAAGGGCTGAAAGAAGAAATCTGACAAATGTTTGGAATTTAAATTTTTCAAAAACAGTTATTATAACATAGGCACCAAAAATGATGTTCCATGGTGTTCTGATAGGAATTTAACAGATACAGTCAACAACCCAGGAAAAATTTATAAAAACATCTTGTATTGCTCGTGTACAAAGCTTTCACTTGGCGATTGAAAAAAAGCTAAGTTTTTCTTGATTTGCGTTGTAATGTTGAGCCAATATTGCATTTGGTCAGAATTTTTAAACATAATCCAAGAAATGCAATTTTTTCCAGAGCCCTCAACTTTGTATTTTTGATTTAAATTCATTTGTGTTCGGCTTAAATTTGAATTCATTGTTTCAATTTTTATTTTTAATCTGACTTGTAAACCCAAAAAAAAATTGCGTTTGATCAATCTGATTCTTTTTTATCATGGATTTTTAGTAGCTCTGATGATATTTTTCATAAGAATAAAATTTAAGAATTTCGTATCTGAATGGTGAACCAAGAGTCAGGATGGTTTCTAAACTATTTTTCATATTCCTAAAATACCAGATTTCGATTATTCAAAATGTGGTATTTCGGTATTGAAAAAAATGACTGTAAGACCACCCTTAATAACCCTATAATGCATTATGTTGATTTCAAACAACAGTGAAAAAAGTGCAAACCTTTTCAAATAACTCACGTATGATTAATAATCAATATACACAACATCCTGAGCTGATATCCTGAAATCTTTAGCTCAACTTTAGTGAAGGAATGTTCCGTGGATATCAATGTGTTTTCGAGATAAATTCAATTCAAAAAGTGCATTAAAGGGTTACATCTTTCTAGCTTTCTCACTTTTAAAAGTTCTCAGAGTTTGTTGGTCCTTATTCAATTTTGATTTATTTTTTTATAACTCAAAGTAATACTTACTTTAACATGTATTAAATGTAACATCATTACCTGAAAACAGAAAAGAAATGATAGCATTAGTTAGATTTTCTAGAACATTAGGATAAGAAGAAAAGAATTTTGTTTTCAAAATAAGCCTAAACATCTTAAACAAAAAAAAAACTCTCAACCCGCAATTATTTATCCTTTCGCCTTCCAGCAAATCCTTGCATCATAAAGCAAAAAAAATCATTGCATGACAAATGAGAAAATGAGAAGATTGCCAGACACATTTATCTCAAGGTAGCGGCTAACTTTAAAAGTAACATCCGTGAAAATTTTATGTCTGGGGCTGAGTCTGAGTCTGTCTGTACTGAGCGAGCCAAGTTATCTTTCTCATAAATGTTGGAGCTCCCCAATTGGGACCATTTGGTATCATTCTCTCTTCTCACTTTTTATTCGATCGCTCTTTGAAAAGTGAGAAGAGAATGAGTTTTGGGGCAACTGTATCTGTCTGAGTGTGTAGTTCCTGCCGCCATTCAGAACAATCACCCCCGCCAGACATTTCACGTGTTGATCTCCGTGCTTCTTCAACTCACTCCAAGTGGCGTTTCTCGTCTGAGTAGGTACAATCACCCACATGGAATGGAAAATGTTATGAAGTGAGTAAAAAAAAAAATAAACCAACTAATACGGTGATGAGAGACGTCGTCTTATGGTAGGTTCCATACGTGTAAAATGCTCCCGCTACTTCTGTCAAAGAGAATGGGGGGAGCTCCAAAAAAGTGAGAGAGAACGAGAATTAATGCCATCGGCAATGGCCGCCCGTATTTGTTTCGTATAGTTCGCTCAAAACGCGCTCAACATCGATGACGACCAGCGACGACCACTTTTGAGTCCGTACCGCCACGTCTGGGATACTTTTTCATCATCTCCACCCTCGCCAATCCACCAGACTTCTACCTACACCCTCACACGAGCAAAAACCTCTTTCCCCCCTTTAAAATCGAAAAAAAACCGCTTATATCTACACATATTATCACCGACGAGCGACGTCTGCTGGCTGATGGTGTCGTCTGGTGAACTCTTGTCTCGTTGTCGTCGCGAGAGTTGTCTTTGGTCTAGCAAGGCTGAGGAGCTTGGTTTGGTTTAAAAATGCCAGCAGAGCAAACGTCAGAGTGGATTTGATTGGATTTTTATTGGGGAGACGATCGAATTTCATTAATTTAATATGGGAAAGTGATGGAAAGTCCCTGCCTTGGGTCCCTGGGATTGGACAATTTAAATGCAGAAGCAAATTTTATCGAGGATAGAAAGGACCTGGGATCAGTAAAACCTGTTACTAGAAGCATGTCTAAAATTTTATATGAGCATTTTTAAAAATTTATATTTAAGTTTGATAATTTTTTTTTACTAATTGAATGCCTACGTTTCGATGGCTGCCTTGAGTAAAACATCTACCCATAGTGGGTGACCAACAACAGTCATTATACAAAAAGGCTAACTTCAGTTGTTTGAGGATCAGTTACTTGATTTTCCAGTTTAAAATTAAATAAAATTTTGTTAACAATAAACAGTTTTATAAAGTGGCTATAAGGAGCTTACTCGATACAAAAAATATGAAAACGATTGGATTTTTATAAAATCTTGAAACTTTTTCTAATCGATAAACCCCTGAATTTTATAATTTTTCAATCGGTGGGAATGTTCATTAAACAACAGAGGTTATTCGAATTCACGTTATGGTAAGAAATTTAAATTGCAGTCAAATTTTCTATTGGGTGTGATAATAGGTGCTTCAGAAACGTTAAGGGGGGGGGGGGGGGTAGGGTCTAACGGGTATAAAAAAAACACCATTTTCACGATTTTTTTCTAGAGCTATCGTTCAAACAAGTGTATTCAATTTTTTTGCATTATACAAAGCATTGTTAAAAGAACATTTAGTAATTTTTTCGTAGAAAAATATTGAAAAATGAGCCGGTGACGGAGCATTTTCGAGGATGCCTTTTAGAAAACAGGATTTGCGGTGGACACTGTATCTCAGCACAGAATCGTCTGAAGTCAAAAAATCAGAGCAAAATATTTTTAATAGATGTTTTTCTGGACCCCAACGTTTTTCTTTTACTTAAAAATATTTTTATGAAATTGTGGCTGTTTGAAGTAAAAACTACGATTTTTCACTTAAAAATCCGCCATTTTTCACCTCTTAAATCTCCCCAAAGTAGAAAAATCAAAAAAAAAAAACGTTGGGGTCTGGTATTTTATATGTAGAAAATATGAAAATTTGAAAAGAATCGGATAAGTAGTTTTCAAATGACGATGTCCACGGACTTTAAAAATGTGCTTTCGAGAAAAACGCGTTTGAAGTTTCTGCTCTTGCTTTCTTGCAGTATTAGATAGGAGGAGATTAAGGCCGATAACTTCTACAGTTTTGCTTCAATTGACTTGAAAATTTGAAACAACATTCTTGAAATGTTTTTTCAATAAGAAAATAAAAAAATAAAAAAATCGATTTTTTGAAAGTGTTAGACCCTACCCCCCCCTTAAACTTCTACTGAATGTCTAACTTTCTAATCGTTCATTGTTACCACTTTTAATATGAACCTCTAAAAACCCTCATTCGCTGGGAAAATTCGAAGAAGTTTTTTAATGATTAAATACCACTTTATTTATACAAAAATCTTTACCATTAAATCAAAATATTTACCAACTATTTTTAATTGCATAACAACATCGGCTAAATACCTTAATTTCAGTACTTTTTTGTTTGCAAAAATCAAACATATTTGTAGATTTGCTGTCATTTTTGCAAACCTCGTCTTTAGACAGCGTTCATATTTATTTTTCTTCTTCCTTCCTTCAATCCTGAATTGTGATAAGTTTAAGACCTAACTGTCAATAGCTATTTCAGAACGAAAAATATGTGGACCAGGGATTTTCGACGCAAAAGAAGCAGAAATTTATTTAGGAGGATGCAGCCACCCAAATTACACATTTGACAAAGTATAAGTGGAAAAAACTGATCAATACCATGACTGAAAAAAGCGTGCACCGGCCGATGGGAGATACCAAGGAAAAAGTAGAAATATTTCTTATAAAAAACGATTATTTTTTTTTATTTGTTTCATAAATTTTTATATAATTAGCTCTATTTCCTGCATAAAAAGTATTTCGATAAAACGAATGGTTTTTAAGATACTCGCTTTCGTAACTGTCCCATTTCTTAATGAACCAAGCATAAATTATGAACAATTCAAATCGAACAATAAAAAAATTTAACATTGTTGCCAAATTTGGTCAAAGTCACCTGATAGGATTTTTTGTAGGTTAAAATATTTTCTAAATCGAAGGAAAATCATGAAGCAAAAATCAAAATATCCTTACCGACCTTTGATTTCAGATAACAAAGAATAATATGAATGGAAAAAGAGTTTAATTTTGATTTTAGTTTTGTTACTCGGATTAAGTATTCACAATCAAGAAGATTTGAAAAATTAGTTATAAAACTCTGTTATGAATTATATCATGGAATTCATGGGTGTGTCCACTCCAATGATATCGTCAGTATTGCTTCCAAATTATTCATACAACGAAAATATAAATTAACCCTCAAATGCATAGTGTTGTTTTGAAATAAAATTAAATTAAATCCAAAAAAAGTCGGAAACGTGTGGATACTCTTGAATTATAAAGTAACAAAAAAATTTAAGATTAAAAAATGTTGACCCATGGTATTTTATTACGATATTTGAATGTTAAAGTGAAATATGAAAGAAGGTCTTCAGCAATATTGCAAAAATCATATATTATTTTAAAGAAGGTATAGGAAAACGGCTGTTTTTGGCCCAGTCCTAGAAATTCTAGCAAATTTTTTTATCTTAATCAATGAAAAACATCTTTCTGCAGCTAATGAACAATGTTTGGAAAAATTTGCAATAAAGTATGAAAAAAATAAACAATTCATATTTTTTAACTAAGATGGGGCATAACTTCTAAAAGACTAAAAATAACGGCTTCAAACCTGGCGTTGTGTTATTCGAATAAAATACAATATATATAAAATATAAAATATAATCGCTATTTTCATAAAAAAAAACTCATGCATTAAAGGGTTGAAAGTTATTATACAGTTTTAGATTTGACACAAAAGTTAATCATCTCAATTGCAATTGTACAGAGGTCGGCATTAAAACGCTATTCGCTAGTTAGTCCGCTACATTTTTGTTTTGATATTTATTTTTTAACTTTATTTCTGGAGAACTTACGGCTCAAAAAACGCCATCATTTTACAGAAAATAACATTGATCAGCATTCCTGCTTGAATAATTGCACCTAGTAGAGTTTGTTTATTCTTTTTTTTCAACTGAAATCCCGTAAGCAGGCTTCGGACGCATCCTGAGGCGCGACTCAAAAGAGGCAGAGCAGTACCACTCATTGAGGAGGAACTCCTAAACTCCTGGCAGTCGAAAACCGCTCTTTCTCGCTTCTCTTACCGCCAGAATCGCTAGGAGCGCCAGTCACTCTTTGCTCCCTCGGAGGCTCTGCGCTCCTCCCAAAGAGGCCTCCCTGGGAGAAATAACTTTGCGTGTGACGATTCAGAATTGCTTCGAGTTAGATACATATGTATTTGATTGCTTCAAGTAGCTTACAGCTACTGGCTGGCTGCTGGGGGTGGCTGTGTGACGATGTAAGCAAAACGAATTTTAGACTATTTTTGTACCTAAACAACGTTAACATTATTATTCTAATTTACATTCAATGTTCATGTAAAACGATTGTTGAAGTTAAGGCATTCAGATAATATGTTTTACAAAGAAATCGGCCGGTGTTGAAAGAAGTATTGTAAACAAGAACATCCTGCACCCTTATCAACCTAAATGGCTTTTAAAAACTTAACGTCCACAGATAATCACTCTGCCTTTAAATCAAAAGGCTTAAGGTTGATGGGACATCAAAATTACGTAGTCAGAAAAATCATTACTTCCCCAGCTATTTTCAAATCTGAAAAAACATACGATTTTCACCTTTCTAAAAAAGGTCTAGATAAGTGGTAACAATGAATGGAAAAATCAAATAAAAACGTTTGAAAATTTATAGTTTAAGATATAATTCTGATGTCATAACGCATAAAGCACCAAAAGCAGTAAGTTTTTGTTTTGTTCGAATAAAATTTTACAATTTTCTGTCAAAAATGATTTTAAAGCTATAAAGGTGCTGCATACATTTAGGGGTAAAAAATCATCTAGCTTAAATCATAAAAGTCTATGTTATGTTTTTTCTGTCAAAAATGATTTTAAAACCATAAAGGTGCTGCATACATTTAGGGATAAAAAATTATCTAGTTTAAATCATAAAAGTTCATGTTATATTTTTCTGTCAAAAATGATTTTAAAACCATAAAGGTGCTGCATACATTCAGGGGTGAAAAATCATCTAGCTTAAATCATAAAAGTTCATGTTATGATAGATGATATTTGAATTTAACAAACGCGTGAAGAGAACCAATCATAACAGCATATGGAATCAAGATTTAAAAGGTGAATCTTTGATTTGCATTTTGATGAATTTTTAGCCCAGATTGGTAACTGAATTATTCAAATATTTATTTTAAAAAAATGCTGATTTTCCAAAAAAAAATCACACCAACAGTGTTGATATAGGAAAGGTACGTTATAAGGGCATTGGAAAAATATAAAAAATGTAGGTAGATACATCTTTGGAACAATTTTCTATGAGAATCAAAATATTTAAAAATCTATCTCACGATGTTAGGAAATAAGTCATCATTATTTTGTTATCATTAAACAATAACTTCACTACATTTTATTCAAATAAAAAAATAACACCTCTTGATGTGGTATACAAATGTAGCAAATTTCTTTACAAACTAGAGGCCCTTCTTGTGCTATTTGACTTAAATTTTGCATGTAAACTTCACACAACAATCTACTTATTTGAGCCACGCTACTCAACAAAATAATCAGCGGGGACACGTCCTACCTTTCGTTATTCATATTAAATCATTTCCAAATGACACCGCCGGCGCAAACCAAAACAAACGAACACGAACCAGCCAGATTCCCAGCTCATAACATTTGTCTTGAAGCGTCCTCCTAGGGAGCGCTCCCGAAGAGCGCTCATTTATCTTTTAAGAGCGGAGCGAGAGGTAAAAAGAACTCCCTAGGAGCATGACATCTTCGAGGCAAATGGTCACTCCTTCTCATTCCTTCACGCCGCTTAAAGAGTGAGAGCAGATTTTAGCTCCGTGGGTGTTTGCTCTCAAATGAATCCGAAGCCTGCCCGTAAGAAAATAAATTTGTCGATAAAAAAGTAGCGGACTAATTAGCGATTAGCGATTTAACGCCAGGCACTTTAAAAAAGCATGTATCAGCATTCTTCATTGACTGATTACTTCTGGTGACGTTTGTCTATCTGCTGGTACAAAAGTTTCGTGAAAAAATAAATGAAAACGATAGTTATCTAACAAAAACGGAGCAGACAAATTAGCGATTAGCGCTTTAATGCCGAACACTGCAATTGTATATGACTCTACATTAAAGAATAATATTTACTGGTGCATAGGTTTAGCGTCATGAATCCGAACATTCCCTCAGAGATCCTCAAGTTTTGGTGCTTTTGCTCTTTTTTTTTTAATTTGCTTGATGGCTTGAAATTTAAAAATCTACATACTTATACTGAAATCAGTCATTGACAGCCACACAAAACCATTCACTAATTTGAAATCTTTTC
>NC_073693.1:36781157-36806157 GCF_029784155.1 Uranotaenia lowii
AATAAATGATGATGTTGATTATCCACCGCGCGTCTGCACTTTTGTCAGTTTGGTGTTCTTTTGGCTCTTCTCGAGAACAACTAACACAAGAAGAGAACGGAAACTTTTGTCGATTAAGGTGCATCAGCTGCTGCTTGGCGTTTTGGAAATCCATTAAACATGTATTTACATAAAATAACAACACGAACACTTTCGACTACAGGGTATTCATGCCGTGGCATTTGCTTTGTGTGGACAGTATCGAACGCTGACCTTCGCGCACTTTGTTGAACCTAATTCGAAACAAATATGTTTTGCCTTCTCTTCTGGGCCGGCACGTGCCTTAATGGGACCAGATTTGTCACGGCTAGAGCGAATGGCTGAATGCCGACTGCACTGTGCACATGAGCCCGCCTGTGCTAATTTCATAGTCAAACAAAGCCTAGTAGCCTGGTTTTCTTTGCTTGGGTTGGGAGTGAGGTCGTTCGAATCTTAGTAGCCGAGACGACGATGACGATAAAGTAAGACAACGGCGACGTGGAACAAACGGCTGCGATTAAGACACATCGCAGAGAACGTAGCGTAGTCTATCAAACAGAAGAAAAAACAGAACAAAACCTACTTAAACACCCTCTAGCTAGCTGGACTTAGAACTGGAGATGGTTTTATGGAGAAGGCCACTGAACTCGTTCAAACGTTTGACCGAATTATCGTCGTCGTTTGTTTGGTGGGAGGAACGGGAGTAGTAACTTCTATGGGGCAGGCACACGAGGGAGAGAAACTGAACGCGCGGTTCCGACTTTCGGTTTCGGGTGGTTTTCTTTCGAACGGATGAAGAACCACCAACAACGGTTCGCGAGCGACTGAACTGGGGAGCCGGTTGTTTTGCTCCCGTTGGACCCGAGCGAGAGTGGATTCCTCCAGTCTTGCTTGATTATTGCTTGCCCTGAGTTGGGGTTGATTCTCTTCATTATTTATTTCCATAGCCGTTATGTACGTCGTCGTCGTCGCTGTCGAAGTCTGTTTTGGTTGTGAAGCTACCCTAATCCACTCTTCCACGTGGTTTTTTATGTGTCTGGCTCAAAAGTTCGCCGGTGAGTAAACGACATCGAACGGCTAAAGAGAGTGAAACGTGACGCTGATGCTGATGTGGGTACAGCTCAGAGGAGAGCTATTGCATAACTTCTGGAGCATTCTTTGGAATCAGCTGTTCGGTGGCGGTGGGTTGATCTGATTGAATTTTATTTTTTTATATGTTACGAAAATGAAGAAGTTTTTTCTGAGTGATTTATCGAAGAATTCTCTTTTTAAAATTTATTTTTCTTAAGAAATAATCACAAAAATTCTTGTCATAAAAGTTCAGATATGGATAGGAAGTGCTGTTGTTTGGATAAATGAATCTCAATCATGACTGAATTTCAATACTGAATTCAATTCCAATCATGATCACAATTAAGTTATTGAAACATAAACACCAACACTTCCAATCACTTGAACTTTTAAATTAATTTTTTGGATATTTTTTCTGAAGAAAAATTGTTTTTAATAAGCAAGTACGTCGTAAAATCAATTAGATTTTTTTTTTTCAAAACCATCACGAAACGACACCATTAACCGTGACTAGCTATGGAAAATCATGGACGAGAACGTCTATTTCTGGGACGCTACGCTGACCAAACTGATCAAGGCTACGATGGATGGAAAGTACAATAGAAGTCGTGCCTACTTTCAAGCAATTGCGGTCGAGATGACTTAGTCCTCGCATGAAGTGTAACCTGTGTATGACATGTCATTAGATCGGTTGACCTCTAAGAGCACGAGACGTGGATATTGCTCGAGGAGGACCTACGTACACTTGGTCGGAGTATTCGAGCGACGAGTGTTAAGAATCATCTGTGGCAGCGTACAGTAGAGCGAAGTGTGGAGGCAAAGGCTGACCCACGAGCTCGCATCACTGTGTGGCGAGCCCAGGACATGTTGCGAGAATTCCGGACAACAGCTTCTCTGCAAGTATCAGACGATAGGCAGGGGCGTGACGAGCGAGGTGGTTAGTCCACGTGTAGTTTGATTTGGCGTATGTGGTATACTCAAGAGGCTAGCGAACGGTTGACAATGTGCAACTCGAGACCCCATACACCCAACCTTCGGGTAGTGGTCATATCACCTCTTGTCTGCAACTCCGATTCTCTACCTCCCCGTGGAGCTAGCTGGGGTGCGAGCAACCTTAACGGAGATCGGGTACCCAACCCCGGTGGATGCTTTGGCCGCATGCAAACTGAGTTAGAGGGCTTCGTACGCGTCTGTTCTCCATGTCAGGGGCGGCGTGCGGAGTGCAACAACGTCCTGGTGGTGTTCGGGACCCAAAACAGCAACATCACGACGGTCCTCCTGCGAGATAGTGGGGTTAGCTGCGGGCCTTGTGAGCTCGTGACTACAAAAAACATAAGCAACGAACAACGAACAACATATTTCGGTATGCTCAAGAAGATGGAGAACGATTCCCAAGGACCGAATGACATAAAGATGTTAAAACGACTTTTCTCAGACATCGCATTTTGTATGACACAGCCGTCGCTTGATCTAAAACGACTCAGTTTATCCGAGAAACGGCTACCCAGACGACACGAACGTTGGCACTCAATGAATTAGAGTGCTTGAAGGCAACAACTGAGTAAATGTTGATCAGTTTGTTCAAGGCCTTCCATAACTTGTCTTATTTGTCTGGAATAAACATCAGAAAACCCTATTTCTAATGGTAAATATCAACTATTAATAGATAACAATAACAATCATTCTAAAATAAGCAAGTTTAAGAAGCATAACTCGAACACAATTCAAGCAAATGGAACCAAATATGGGATAGGAGGGTATGTGAACACGAGAAATATTTTGTAGCTATATTTTTATGCTGTTCCTTATACATTATAGAATAATCGTATGAAAGATGAAAAAACAGCATTTACCTACCAAAGTGGAGGCAATATACATAAAATTTCATTTCTTTCTCAACCGTCAAAAACTACACCAATTGGGCGTTATCCGGCATCCTATTCGTACCTATCGGAAGAAAACAAGAGAGAGCAAGATCTTGCTCTTGTAGCCTTCAAATCGTTGCCAGATTCTTCAGTTCTCTCATTGGTCAATATTTCTCAATTCCCATATAATTTTTAGCCATCTGGATTCACTGCCGGTTGCAGAGAGAACATGACGATGATTTTCTCAAAATCAACAAACATGGCGGACTTTCTGTCATATCCGATTTAAACTGATTTCAGACAACATTTTATGCGATCTTTTCACTATGCAGTTGTAATTGCGATTCACAACACCATTGTAAACGATTTAAGTTATCATTTCTGATACGATTTCATGTTTGCTGGGCAACATGAAATCGGCTTTCATACATTTATTTTTTTATTTTTGCACAACTGATCTTGAAAATTGAACAAAAACTGACATGGGAAAGTGTTAGAGAACGAGAAGAAGTGATTCTATAATTATTTGAGACACCAACCCCCAATTAACATATAAAGTTTTATAGCAGGCTACTAGATAAAGTTTTAGTTTTATAAGGCGCTTGAGTAGTCTTATAAAACTTTCGGTGTTACTTGGGCCTTCTCCCCGTTAGTACACAGGAAGGGAAAATTTACCATTAAATTTTTTTTTTATAAATCGATAGTTTACTAAGCAAAAAGAGCCACATTTTATAATAGAGGTTGCTAACGTAAGATTAATTTGACCTGGAACCAACTGCGGCATGTGATGTTTTTAAAGATACAAACAATGTTTTGATGTTTTTTCTCGGGAGTTTTCAATCCCGAAGGATGATTCATCCCTCATGTTTTGATGATAGAGGGATAGAGTGGAGAACCCATTCCAATAAAACATACATTTTCGAATAAATCAAGACCTCATGAAACAAAGAAAAAAATTCCAGATCCTGGAAATTAAGTCTAGATATCTAGTTTTCGTACAATTTTTTTTTATGTTTAGACTATAGTCGTTTTACCATCCTTATGGCATTTGCGACTTTATATCAACGTTGCAGTTAGCGGACAATTCTTGAACAACTAATCCGGTACAACTGTGTTTGATGTTTACTTCTGGGCTTGAACTTGCGGACATCAGCTCAGGAGACAACAGACTTGCAAACTGAGCTATATCACTAGCTCTTTCAGTTAAAAAGATGAAATCATGTTTGTAAAGCATTTAAGAACTACAGCTGCAGCTCTCATTTGTTGCTATTGAATTATGTTGACATTTAATTCAAAATGATGCTACAAAAATTAAATCAATATACAAATAAGTTTTTCAAATTTAATTTTTTTAAAGGTGTAGGCACACCGGGTCAGCTAGTACTAAAAAAATGATTGTACTAAATTGAAATATTGTGATTTTTAATACTCTAGAACCGCTTGACATTAAACGTTTCAAAACATTTTACTAATCGAGTGTTTTTTGAAGTATGAAGAGTCAGTGAAATAAACACAAATACAATCGTTAAAATGCATCAACTGTTTTTAGCAGTTTTTTCTCTTAATTTTCATCCAGCTTTTTGCCAGGTCAAGTTCTAGGAGTGCAGATTTTACACTAATGATTAACTCTCATACATACCTGAAATTTTTACCCCTTACAGTCCTTAGAGTGTTAATTTGAAACCTGGTAATGTAGCTCAAATTTATTTTTCAGACAATATTCAGCAACAACACTTCAGTTTTCCTTTACCCAAAGTCTAAGAAAAAAATCCGGAGAAACATGCTTGTAGATCAGCTAAAGAATGCTCAGAAAAAAAAATCAATTTCTTTTCAAGAAAGCTGGAGGTAGAAGCTACACGTTGCACATAAGGATATACTTTTTGAAATGTTATAAGATCATGATAATAGAAAATGTAAAAAAAGTTGTGTTAAAACCGTACTTTTCAGTCAATGAATCGTTTAAATAGTTTTTTTTAGCATTCCTAAGCAACCAAAAGTGTCATTAAAAAGGTGAATCTTAATAAGCATAATCAATATGCTGGAGTTCGTTTTATTCAGCCCAACATTTTAGTTCTTATTGAAACTTTGAAGTTCCATTACATTGGAACGATTGAAGCGAACGAACGATTTTAAGCAACTTGAACGACCTGCTGTTCAGCTCACAAGTAATCGTTTAATTTGCAAAACCAAAAAATAATTCTCCTCTCCCCTCTTACTTCGGTAACCACCAGCCCATGTGGTGCTGCCGGTTTCTCGGCATCCATCTTCATTCCTGACTCATGACTTCATTGCTTCGTTTTTGACTTCGTTCGATACATGCCGGCACGCGCGCCAGTTCTGCTACACATTTGTTTTATTTGCTTTATACTCAAGCAATCAATCAACCTAATGAAAAAAATTTGTCCTGATACCAGATTTGAACAGCGACCCTTCGAGATGACAGCCAAACACGCTAACACGACGCCACGCCTAGATATTGCATTACCAGCAGCTAAAATACGAAGTGGTAATAAGCTTTCCTAGAATACCTGCAAGGGATGCCAGCGGCCAGCAGCTAAGACGCATGTTAATTATTACTCAGAAACATTACGAAATGGCATATAAATCAAACATCCGTTAAATCAATATCGGTTTAAAAAATTGGAATTTCATGTTTCTAATTTTTAAGCATTGTGGTAAGTAAATACAGTAGGACGAATTTTTTTACTCTTTTCAAAAATAATATTTTATGAGTTAGCTTTAAGTTGTTCTGAGTTGAGATTTCAATATAAGGAAATATAAGGAATTTCTTGGAATATCAAGTCCATGGAAGGCTATTTGATACCCAATTTGTAACTTTTATACTGAATTCATGCAATTGACATGTCACGAAATAGGCTATTTGAGGAACTTCTTGGAACTTCAAGTCCAGGGAAGGCTATTCGAGGAACTTTTTTCCGGTACCAATTCACTTTGGAACCTTTGTTCCGCAAAATTCGAACTTTGGAGGCAAGCGTTTAAATAGACTTGGGACTTTTGGTTGCTTGGGATGCTAGGTCCTGGTTCATTGAAGGGAAGAAAAACAGGCAATTTAGAAGATGGAATGAACTAGTGGCGGAGTTGAAGTTGGAGTTCCAACCTCCAGAAACGAACTTCAACTATGAACAGCAAGCAGTGAACAGGCGGCAGAAAAGAAGTGAAAGATTCCAGGATTTTTACAACGCGTTGATGGAGATTTTCGGAAGGATGACCGATCCCCCAACGGAAAAAAGGATCTTCCAAATCATGTTCCGGAACCATCGAGTGTATTAAAAAAACTCGTTAGTCGTGAAAGGGGTTAGGACATTGCATTCGCTCAGGGTTTGGGGCAGAAAACTCGATTCGGTGAACGAAGTAGAAAACTCGTTTCACGTACAAGAACATGGACGAAGCTCCCAGACAGGGTCTGCATGAAATTGAATGGTATTCTTCTCAAAAACAGCAGGTATCCAACGGTAATAGCAGGACATCATTGAAAGTTAGAATAGCAAATTATCGGGTACCGGATCGAAGTGTTTGTTTCAATTGCAGAGAGAAGAACCTCCACTATGAGGCCTGCTTAATGGAAAGAGAAAAATTGTGCACGTCGGCGTAAGAGGTCGCCGAACGTTCTCTAAAAATCCTCAAACTATTTTCGTTCCCTATCAGGCAGAAATAGGCGAGCTTATCATTCGCGTAGAAGGTGACAACCGCCCGTTTGCGAGGGTGGACGTGATAGGAGTTCAGGCTGTTGGGTTGTTAGATTGTGAGGCATAAATGACGGTTTTATGCCCTGAACGTTACAGGAATCGTTAATCTGCCTACGATGTTCAACGGTGAAACCTTAGTCGTCGTTTAGTTCTAGGAATGAATTTTTGGAAGTCGTTTAGAATAGAACCGTCGGTTAGTAGGATAGAGGAGATCGGGTGCGAAGAATATTTAGAACCGGAAGTAGATAATGAAGAATTATTGTCACCAATTGAAAAACATAGATTAGAGGTAGTGAAGAAAAAGTTTAAAGTTTACAAAGAAGGAGAAAGGCTTGATGCGACACCGCTCATGACTCATTCGATTGAGTTCACCGAGGAATTTAAGGACGCGCCACCAATTCGGATGAATCCTTGTCCATGGTCGCCTGAGGTTCAAAAAGCAGTAGATGATGAATTGAACAAGTGGATCGATGCGGGGGTGGTCGAACAATCGCACAGTGATTGGGCTATGTTAATAATTCCGGTTGTGGAAAAGGAAGAAAGCTCAGACTCGAAGGAAGGGAAACTTAAGGTTGGGATGTGTATCGACACCTGTGTGCCTGCCCACTTCCACATCAAGACAGTATCCTTAGCAGGTTGGGTCCAGCCAAGTATTTGAGCGCTATTGACCTTTCCAAGGCAGTTTGGCAAATACCGTTGGGTCTGTGTGAATGGATTAACCCAATACCACGTCATTTATCACAAGCATGCAGCGAGTCAGTCAGTCGGCCAGTCGGCCAGCAGACGGGCCAGTCTGGTAGCGCATGGTTCCCCGGTGGTTCGAGATCGGGTAGCTCACCGGAGTTGCTTCCAGGTTGCAGACTTCCGGACAGGTCTGCACAGGATCCAAACTCGCGAAAGTACACGGCTTTCCGGGTGTTTAGGAGAGTATTGTTCCAGTTTACCAGGCTTGGAATGGGATTAGTTAATAGTGCCGCTGGGTTATCGGGTCTCATGGATCAGGTGTTGGGGTATGGTGAACTGGAACCAAATGTGTTTATTTTCTTTGACGACATCGTCATTGTAAGCAACACATTTGAGGAGCACCTCCGGATATTAGAGGAAGTAGCCAGACGACTCAAAGCTGCCAAACTGTCCACCAATTTGGAGAAATCCAAATTTGCTCTTTCAGAACTTCTATACCTGGGTTTCATCTTATCTGAAAAGGGATTCCGTCCTAATCCAGAATTGTAGCTATTGTAAACTTTGTGCAACCCACGTCGGTCAGATCGTTGAGACGGTTTTTGGGAATGGTTAACTATTATCGAAGCTAATTGATAATTTCAGTGAAAAGACTGCGCCACTGATGGTTTTACTAAAGGACAATACCTAAGGTAATCCAGACGCGGACCAAGCTTTCTCGGTCCTCAAGGAAAAATTTATAATAGCGCCGATCGATACTAGCAAACCCAGATTTCCAGAAACCTTTCACGATCCAGACCGCCACGAGCGACACTGCTTTGGCTGGGGATCCGACTCAGGAAAATGATGGAAAGGAGCATGTTGTCGCTTACTTTCCTCGGAAATTGACCATGACCCAAAGGTCATGGAAAGCCGCTGAAAAAGAAGGGCAGCTACTTTGGAAGCTATTGAGAAGTTCCGGCCATACGTATAGAAGGAACACGATTCACACTTATAACGGACTCGTCAGCTATTTCCTTCATTATGAACAGCTAATGGAAACCGTCTTCCAAACCTAGTCGCTGGAGCATGCTTCTACAGCAGTATTACATGGTTATACGGCACAGAAAAGGATCCAAAAACGTGGTTCCGGATGCCATTTCAAGGGCTGTAGAAAGCATCGACACGACTGAGCAGGAATGGTATCCAAAGCTGTTCAATAATGTTGGAAAGGACTTCGAAAATTTCCCGGATTTCAAAATAGAGGTTATGTTATATAGGTTCGTCGCTTCCCCCATGGACAATATGGACTACACCTACGAGTGGAAATTGTGCGTGCCAGCAGAGCTTAGACTGGAGTTGCTGAAACAGGAGCATGATAAAGCATTACACCCAGGATTCGAGAAAACGGTTGCCAAATTGAAAATACGCTACTATTGGCCACAGATGGCAGCCCAAACCCGGAAGTATGTTCGAGCGTGCAGTATGCGAAAACAAATTAAACCGTCAAATTTGCCAACCTTACCGCCAATGGGAAACCAAAGGTTGAGCAGCAAACCTGTTCAAGTCCTTGCCATCGACTTTATTCAAAATTAGTCCCGTAGCCGGAATGAGAATGCCCATTTGTTGGTCTTGAAGGATTTATTCTCCAAATGATGGACCATTCTTATTCCGGTTAGGAGGATCGAGAGTAAACAGGTGTGCAAAATTGTAGAGGATTGCTGGCTCTGGCGCTTTGGGACACCTGAGGTGTTGATAAGTGATAAAGCCACAACGTTTGGAATTTGGCAAGCTATTCGAGCGTCGAAGAATCCGCCACTGGCCGAATGCAAGGTACCACAGTCAGGCTAATCCGGTGGAACCGGTTAACCGTACCATCAACGCCTGTCTGAGGTCGTACATGCAGGATAACGAGCGATTGTGGGATTCCCAGATAGCTGAAGTTGAGGAATATCTCAACACGACTCATCACGCTTCAACTGGTATGTCACCTTATCGGATACTTTATGGACACGAGAAGATTTTTAAAGGTGAAGAACACAAATTAGAAAGGGACGAAAGGGAATATACCGTTGAACAGCGTGATGGGTTGCGTCGTGATATGAATCAAAAGGTGTACACAATATTGTGGAGCCGATTTTGAAGAAAAGTCTTGAAAAACATGTGAAGACTTACAAATTGCGTCACAAGAAATTCGGTCCGTCTTATCAAGTGGGTCAGAGGGTGTACAAACGGAATTTCCGTCAGTCCTGAGCGGCTGACGGTTATAACGCGAAGTACGGTCCCTTATTCATCCCTTGTCGTAGCAAAAAAGGGGACGAGTTCGTATGAGCTTGCAGACCAATCCGGTAGAAGGAGGAGGAGTCTTCTTTGGAGCTGACCTTCGTCCTGATGATCAAAACTCATAACATCGACTGCAGCAAAATAAAAAACATACAATTAAAAAAAATCCGAAAAAAGCACTGATCGAAGCCTCACCCTGAAGTTCTGATTTCGTGAAACAGGCCGGTTAATGAAATGTCCAATTGAATGAAAATGTTCAATTGTAATAAAAAAAATCAAGAAAGTATCGAATGTTGCGAAACGTTTCATCAACAAAAAATACTCACCGCTTTTGGTACCGTTGGTAATCTTGGATTTACGCTAAAAATAAAAAGAAAAATAATTAAAAACATAACTAATAATAAACAGAAGGATTATTTACAAATACATGGATGATCCCAAGTTTAATGCGTGGTGAGATGTCATCAATGCACCAGTTCGTATGAGTTCATTCACTATATCTACGCATGAGGCGTGAAATGGACAAAGGTTAATACGCCTCGGAAAAGAGGAATGTGTGACGTGAGTGTCGCATGAAAAAAGGCTGAGATCGTTATCGCTTTGGACACTTTTCATCTTCGTTGCATCTCTCAGCCGTGTTGTTGCATAATGTGAGTGCAAGCAATTGTTCCCCTCGCGAATTGAACGGACATGCTGAAATGAAAAAGAAAAATAAGAAATCAAAATGAAAAAAATGATAGATTCAAAGTGAAATTTTAATAATATATATTTAAAAATAAATTTCAGAAAATAGATGAATTAGTGCCGGTAGTCACGCATCGCTTGCCACACCATGTACTTTTTGGCAAACTTGGATAATTTCTGCTTGCGAATCTCCTCCGGAACGCTGAATTTGTCCTCTGTGGTGAAGAACAACAGGCCCGGCAGCTCGAAAGTCCGGTTTGACGTAGGTTTCGTCGTCCATTACCAGTCAATGCGGCATCGTCAGTATTTTGGTGTACAGCTTCCGGGCTCGCGTTTTCCCCAAAATGTTTAGCCTTTAGTCGCGGTTAGGAGCCTTCTGAACCTTGTATGTACGCAGGCCCTTCCGCTGCTTGGTCCGCTAGACGAATGAACTTGACACATTCAGCTTTTTGGCGACATTCCGGACTGAACTTTTCGGATTTCGTCTAAACTACTTAACTACGCGCTTGTGATCTTTTTCACTGAGGGAGCATTCATTTCAGCCATTTTTCACCTTCCGGTCAATGGTTAGGTTCTCGAAGTATCGTTTTAGTACTCTGCTGACCGTGGATTGGACGATTCCCAGCATCTTACCGATGTCTCGATGTGACAACTCCGCATTCAAAATGAGTGCGCAGGATTAATTCACGACGCTATTTTTCGTTCGACGACAGTATTACAAATTTACGAAAAATTGACAGTAAAGCATGGCCAACGTGATCTATACACTCTTATCTGATCATAAGCGAAAGCTGAAAATATAATTCCTAAAAATTAAATTTCTACAGCGTTTTCCGTGATGCAATTTGATGTGACCCACCCTTGATGACATATTACATTTCTTTTGATCTCATTCTAAAGTCGATGACCAAACCTTCTCCGTATATTTTTGGAAAAATGTATATGTTAACTTAATATGACTTAAGCTTCGCTTAAAGTCGGAAAATTTCCAAAAAATCGCACTTTATATTCCAACCCGATCAGTTCAGGGTTGGGTGCACCGAATTAAAAAAAATTGAGTTGCATTTGAATATTTTTTCATAAATTTCAAAACAGATGAAATAGCTACTTAAGTTATCGATCAAAAGTATGGGCTCACCCCTCAGTATGATGTATTGGCAAACAAGTTGCAATTTAATATCGTGCGCATCTCTGTCATCAAACAACATATCACTAGTCTGATAAGTTATCTTAAATGCTGATGAGCTTTTTTTTCGCTTTTTGGATATTCAACGAAAATGTTTTTTTCTGACTAACTTCGTTAAAACTTTTGCTGTAGATTTAATTTTTTTTGTTAATGTTCACCAAATAGTCAGGATGCGTTGTAGGATGTCCAAAACAAAGTGTTTTTTACCTAAAAAGTTTAGTGTTAAAGATGTGCGATGATAGTAAAATAAAGTTTATCCACAACAAAATTTAGTTTTTTTAATCATTATGAAAAATAACAAAAACAGGAAGAAAAAAATACCCTTACTTTAATTCGAATATTGAATACATTCCTCGTGGCTTTCAAAAGCAAGCCGCATTGAATTGACAAAAAATTCACATAAAATGTTGGTGCGTTCCATGAAGCACAAATTCTTATAGGGAGCGTTTCAATTATAACGATTTCGTAGCATCTACGTGAAAATCAATTGGATAAAAAATATGTAGTTTTTCATACGTGCAGATTATTTTGGGTGCACTAATCGATATCTATTCATTTTTCTAAAAATACTTAAAATAATACTTCTGAAACTAGAGGTGATGGATAAAATCTGATAACAAATTGGGTTCAGAAATTTATTTTCAAAATCAGTTTTTAAAGCTCAAGTTAAACATTCGGAAGACATTTTTCTTATTTTTGACCAATACTGCTGGATTTCAGAATTGACACCAATATCGCCGATACTGTTTTTAGCTCATCTACACAATAATATTTAAAATTTTGAGTAGAAATCCAGTTTAATAACTTGGGTTAAAAATCCACTCTGAATCTGAATGTTTAGTTATTTCAACTCCAATTGATTATGACTTTTTACTGAAATATTGAAATAGTATTAACTTTCAGAAATTAACTATTTATTCACTATTCTATGATTTAATTCAAACATTATACAAAAAGTTTGGAAATACAGGGCTAGAAGTTGGTCACTTTTTAGTAACTTTGTCACTATTTTTAGGCTGGTCACTTAGAAGTTACTTTTTTTGAAATTCGGTCCCTAAAGTCACTATTTTGTATATAATTTCCTTACAACTGAGCTTTTTTTTAAAACTTTTTCTACTCATTAAAAACGTTAGTGGTATTTATTAGTTATTTTATAATTAGGTTATTCGTTTATTATTTGACGGGTTCCTTTTCTTTCCTTTCGAGGCCTGTGGGAATTCACACGACCTAAATTGAGATCTGTTTATGGATCTGTTTATTTTTTAAAGAAATTGTCGTGTTAAATCATTTATGAATATTTTTTGTTATTCCTTTTTAAACATCATTTTTTTCTAGTAAATCTTTCTAATGATTGATATGTGGATCATGCAATAAAGTCTGCAGGGAATCTCTTAGGAAATGTTCCATTTTTGTGAGTAAATTCTCTTTGAGTTAGTTTTAAATTTGAAAAATTATATTCTACCTTGAAGATTAGTCTCGTAAAATTATTTAGCCTTTTTTGTGTTAGTATCATCTTAAGTCAATTTTTTCGCTAAGCTTCTTTAAGTCATTGTCAATCTTTTGTCAACATTTTGTCCTTTATCTTTTTTCAAACATCCATCATTGTTTTGTCACTTTTTCATGAGGTCCTCCCAATTTTTAATTTCGTTACTTTTTCATGAAATGAAATTTCGATAAATGTAAATCTTAACTCAATTTCAAGTAAATTCTTTAAACTTTTCGTTAAACATGTGCTGGTTTTTCATTCGCATTTTTAGATCTCTCACATGTCACAATTTTGTTGAAAATTTGGGTTTCTGTAAATTTATTTCGAATGGTTAACTTTTTTCAATATAATTTTCAAAATTTGTGGGTTTTTTTTCAAAGAAAATGGATAAACTCGAAGTTTTTGTCGGGCTAAGTTGTCCTAGTCTTTACAGTACGATCTTTTGGTTCCCTCCCATTGTTTCTTTAAAACTTTCGGATTCTGCGGTCGCTATTCTTAAATTATCTAAGATCATTTAAAATGTTCCTCTTTAGTCCAGAAAACGTTTTTCGATTAACAGAATTGTATGTAAAGCGTTTTATTTTAGCTTTCAATGTCATTTTTTAGTTAGTTTTTATCTTGACCGGGTCACTAATTTTACCCTAATTTCACTTCAAAGTAACTATTTTGCCCTACTTTTTTACCGCATGGTCGCTTCTAGCCCTGGAAATATTGAGAGCATGAATAAAAAATGAGACTTTTAACTTTTTTTTTATAAATTATTCCTTGCAAATTAGCTACTATTTCTTTGGATTCCGTTACAATAAAATTAAAAATCTGGTATGAGAGCTTGAAATTCAAGAAAAAAAACAAATAAAATGAAGTTCCAAAACCTTCAATTTGGGCATATAGTCTAAGTTACTGGCCCTTAATCCAGAACTGCTGGCAGATCATCGATGCTGCATAAGCATGTTCAAGTAGAAAGAAGAAGAAGAATATGATTTTGATGATCTTATTTAGAATTAAATTTGTATTTAAAAAATGAAGAATTGGAACAAAAACTAATAATAATTCAATACTTTCAAACAACGATTCAGCAAAATACTTCAGAAAAATCATTAAAATTTTGGTGAGGGTCTTACGCTGATATGAAGATGACTAGTAAAAATATTTTGGATAACTTGAAGATTTTTTTTTACATATTCTTCTACGAAAATGTGTGTTCAATTCTCATTTGTGAAATGAAGTTTATATCGGTTAGTTCTTTAAAGATTTCTTAAAGTTATGATTTTTAAACTACCATTTGTAAAAATTACGAAAATTATCTTTTTATCAACACTGTTTCGCAGTGAACATCTCAGATTCGCAGATTGTTTTAAAAAAGGATATCAAAATAAATGTATTGAGAAAATTTATTAAAAGTTTCACTATTTTTCTCTGATTTCAAATTTTTCAAATTACAAACCTACAACTATACAAACATACAAAATACAAGTCTTATTTGCAACTGAATAAATTCTTGAGATATGTAAAAAAATGTATGGAAGCCCTTCTCCTCCCTTCCTGTATCATCAATCCTGAGCTCCAACTTCAAGAAATGAATGGCCTCAATTCATCGTACAATTATTTTTCGTATTCAAATACCCTCCCATGCCAAACTTGGTTCCATTTGCTCGATAAGTTCTCGAGTTATGTATAAAACATTGTATAGAAGCTCACCCGCTCCTTCTTCCATCGACCTCACTGGCTAATCATAGAAACATTTCTTGTATTCAAATACACTTACAGGTCAAATTTACGAGAAATGTTTCTATAATGGTAGATAGGATGAAGGGAGGGGGGCTCTCTTACATTTTTTTTCTACATTACTCGAGCACTAATCAAGCAAATGGAACCAAAATTGGCAAGGAAGGGTATTTGGATCCGAGAAATTTTTCTATGGTTATCTGAGACCCTTTCCTCCTTCCAGTGGCGAGAAAGTGAAGAGGGGGGGGGGGGGGGGGGAGCTTCATACTGCATAACTCGAGAACTATAACAGCAAATGGAACCAACTTTGGCATATAAGGGTATTTGGGTACGAGAAATGCTTCTATGAATATTTGGTATCCCTAACTCTTTCAAAGAAGTGGATGAAAAGAGGAAGGAGGGGGAGGGGCCTCCTTTACAATTTTCAGTATAATTGGAGAGCTGATCGAGCAAATGGAACCAAATTTGGCATGTGAGGGTATTTGAATACGAGAAATTGGCATCAAAAAGTACGAAAAAAACGAAAAAATTAAGTTCTAACCCCTCCATTCAATAGGCGAAACAAAAGGGGGGATGGTACTTCCTTTCAAGTTTGTGCATAATTCAAGAATTTACTACGCAAATAAAACCAAATTTGGCATGGGATGGTATTTCAATACGAGAAATTTTTCTATGTGAAACAATGCCTTTCTTGCAGTAGGAGGATAGAATTGGGAATATAGGAAGGAAAAAGGAAATCTTACATTTAACTTTTTTTTTTTTTTAAATCAGATAAATGGGCAAAACTTAACATGGAAAATCTTTTTGGTATGATTCTATGATTATCTGACACGCCATGCTCCTTTCAGTGAGTAGGCACATAAGAGGAGGGAGGTGAGCCTAATACAATTTTGTTAGCATAAGTTCTCAATTTATGCTAACGAAGCCAACAAATGGAAACAAATATGGCATGGAAAGGTGGGTACTTGATTACAAGATATGTTTCTACAATTGATATAGACTTTTACGTTTTACAGTGTAGAGAGGGGAAGGAAGGAAGGGGCTCCATACAAATTTTGTTGTAAAGCTTAAAAACTTATCTACCAATGCACAATGGGGAAAAAAGTGTATAAACCGCTAAGATATTCAATATCTTCCCTCTCACTCGAAACAAATCCATGAAAAAGTACTTTCCTTGAGTGAAAATTTCGAGAGGAGCGATTGGACATAATTTCAGACGCGCAGCACGAGCTTACAAACAGAGTTATAGTGCATTTTTAACCCCTAATTTCCCTATATTTTTTAAACAATCCAGAAAAAAACTTATCTACTAAGACTTCAAAACTTGGAACAAAAATTGATCTATATTGTGTAATTTTTCCTGAGTAATCGACCATTGAAGAAAAAAGCATGTTCGGCCTTCCAAATTTTCAACCAAATGGGACGTGTCATGTGTGATTTTTTTCCAAGAAATCCAATGAAGGCTGTTTGAGTCACCGCAAGCTTCGGAAAATGGAGCTATGGCCGTTTTATCCTTAATTCCCCAACATTTTTCAAACAGTTAAGAAAACACATGTTCGGACTTCAAAATTTTGAATCAAATGGAACGTATCTTGTGTGATTTTTTCCGAGGAATCCAAAGAAGGCTGTCAACGCACGGATTGCAAACTGGAGTTATGACTGTTTTTGCCCTCGATTCCCCTACATTTTTCAATTATTTCAGAAAAAAGCCTTTTCGGACTTGACAATGTTGAATCAAATGAGACTTATCTTATGCATTTTTTTCTGAGGAATCCAACGAAGCCTGTTTGAATTACCGCACGGATTGGAAAATGGAGTTATGGCTGTTTTTCCCTCAATTTAAAAATAGTTCAGAAAAAGTAAGTTCAGACTTTAAAACTTTGAACAAAATGGAACGAATCTTGTGTGATATTTTTTTCAAGGAATCCAACGAAGCCTTTTTAAGCTACCGCACGTATTGTAAACAATTATGGCTATTTTACCCTCAATTGCCTTACATTTTTCAAACAGTCGGAAAAGCATGTTCGGACTTGAAAATTTTGTACCAAATAAGACTTTTTTTATGGGATTTTTTCCAAGGAATTCAATGAATGCTGTTTGAGCCACCGGACGCTTCGGAAAATGGATTTATAGCTATTTTTACCCTCAATTCCCCTACATTTTTCAATAATTTCTGAAAAAAAGCATGTTCGGACTTAAATTTTTTTAATCAAATGGTATGTATCATGTGAGAATTTTCCCGAGAAATCCAACCCTATTTGAGCCATCACACGCATTGAAAACGGGAGTTATGGCTGTTTTTTCATTCAATTTCCCAACATACATTTTTTACTTAATTCAGAAAATGGAGGGTAAACAGCCATAACTCCATTTTGCAATCCGTGCAATGACTCAAATAGGCTTCGTTGGGTTCCTTGGAAGAAATAACACAAGATACGTTCCATTTGGTTCAAAATTTTGAAGTCCGAACATGTGTTTTCTTTAATTACACATAAGATAAGCACCGTTTGGCTCAGCCTCCATTTGATTTCTTGAAAAAAATCCATACGAGACTCGTCTCATTTGGTTGAAGATTTTGAAGTTCGAACATGCTTTTTTTCTGAAAAAATTGAAAAATACAGGAGAATTGAGGGTAAAAGCAGCTATAACTCCATTTTCCGAATCGTGTGGTAGCTCAAACAACCTTCATTCGATTTCTTACGAAAATTTACACAAGATAGGTCTATTTTTGTCCAAAGTTTTCAAGTCTTAATAGGTTTTTTTCTAGACTATTTACAAAACATAGGGAAATTAGGGGTTAAAAAGGCACTATAACTCCGTTTGTAAGCTCGTGTGGCATATGAAACTATGACCAACCACTTTTTAGGAAATTTTTACTAAAGGAAAGCACTTATTCATACATTTGTTTTGTTCAGGAGGAAAGATATTGAATTTCTTAGCGGCTTATATACTTTTATCCCCATTGAGCAATGTAACTATATTTGGTATAAGGGGATTTTTGGGAACGAAAAAAAATGGGTATGATTATTAAAGATCACGACCTCCATTTAGCAGGTGGTGAAGGGAAAGACAGAGGGGGCTCTCCTATCAGTTTTGTAGCATAAATCCAGAACATACAAGCAAACATAAGTTAGATTGTTTGCCAACGATTAATTTGGGACCCTCCTTTTTCAGGGCGAAGCTTAAAGAATCAGATTAAAATTATCAGATCTTTAACACAATTTTATAGATCAAGATTCAGAAAAATTATTTTAGTTCATCTTTGTGTTGCAATTCGAAACTCCAGATGCAGATCTCATTTTATAGCGGTTGCTTATGAATAATGTTATAATTTGATTTAAAATAATGCCAACAAAACAATAAAAACTTGAATAATTTCTGAAAATATCATTTGTTTTTGAAAGGTGTGCAAAGCACACCGGGTCAGCTAGTTTTATATAAAAAGATTTTTGAGTACCAAAAAACGGGTATGATTTTTAAAGACCGCGACCACCTTTCATCAAGGAGGATGGGAAGGCTTTCTTACCAGTTTTTTTTGCATAAATCGAGAACATTTCTAGAAAATGGCATCAAATCTCATAAGTTGGGTTGTTGGCGTACGAACAATTTGAGACCCTCTTTTTAAGGGTGGAATCGGGAAGAAAAAGTAGGGTTTTTCATATTTTATTTGAAATAACTCGAATATCCAACAAATGGAGCCAAATGAGGCATGTGACGTTTTTAAGAAACTTAAAATATATCTATGGTATAGTTCGTAAGCCCCCCCCCCCTGGAAAAGGAAGGGGGAGAGAGGGGGAATTTATATCAATTCAAAAACTAAAGAACTTATGAAGCTTTTAAAAACAGATTTGAAATTATCAGATCTTGAAAACAAATTTATAGATCAAGATTCAGAAAATTAGTTTCACTCATCTTTGTATTGCAATTCGAAACTCCGCTGCGGTCGTATCATGCAAGCAAACACCCCAACAGGACGCTGAAACAAAACCTGGTTGCCAAAACCAGGGCAAGGAAGTTGTACGAGAAAGTGTTGACCAAGTACAACGGATGCATTTTGATGGACGACGAAATTTACGTCGAAATGGATTTTGGACAAATACCCGGTAACAAATTTTACCTTGCGAAGCGTAAAGGGAATGTTGCGGGTAGATTCAAGTTTGTTTTCACAGATAAATTTGCTCGTAAGTTGATGATTTGGCAAGGGATCTGTGGTTGTGGGAAGAAGACTAAGATTTTCATCACTGGGGACACAATGAATGGAAATGTTTACAGAGAAGAATGTCTCCAGAAGAGGGTTTTGCCATTCATTCGGTCCCACAAAGATCCGGTGAAGTTCTGGCCGGACCTGGCAAGCTGCCACTACAGCCGGGATGTCGTTAAGTGGTATAAGCAGAAAACGATCGATTTTGTTGAAAAAAGTATCAATCCACCAAACTGTCCGGATTTTCGTCCCATCGAGAAATATTGGGCAATAGTTAAGGGCAAACTAAAGAAATGTGGTGGAACAAGATGACGAATGAGGTTCCCAGCAGTACTGTGCAGAAAATATTAGGTGGTATCACAAAAAAAATCGAAAATTCATCCGAAAAGCTGACGAATGATTTTTATGTATTTTTTTTTCTTCTTAAAGTGCAATAAAAACCCTACAAAATGACATTTTTACTTTTGTTGTACGTTATTTCTTTGCGGAGAAATGATCTATTTTATCCGACCAGATTCTATGCGAAACAGACTTTAACCAAATTGTGTTTTGAAAACAGGTATTTTAGGTTTGAAATCACAAAAATATTTCTTCAATTACGATTTAAATACAATTTTCAGCCTTTGGAACGTCTTATCTCTATTTCATTCACCTAAATAGAAAACGAAATCATAATAACTGTGAGTTTGTTTATTTTAGATATTCAGAAATTTCTAGGTCCATCAGACGTTCAAGTATTTTGGAATTTACTGCATACGACACCATTTATGGTTTCGATGTCATTATCAACAATCATTTCAAATGATTTTATAAATCAAACTTTTCAATCTTTTTAATTCATTGCCAGGATTGTGCTTAACTTGTATGTCCTTCAGAGATTAAATTGCTGCTTTTCAGATGAGGGAATTTGTAAGGAATGTTTAGGGTCAATTTTTCTATCAGACAAGAAAGTCTGATGAAGAGAATAGCGTTTTGAAAGCTTTCACTAATTTTTGATTAGGATTCGACAAGATGTGCTCACCTATAGTTCTCTGTGCCACTAATGATCATTACCATTATTCCATTCGATATTTCACTTACCTTTCTGATGTTGTTGTTGTTGTCGTTGCTGTTTGTGTTATTGTTGTTGTTTTTGTGGTTGATGGAGTTATTATTTTCTATCATCTTCGGCTGCCGCTCTTCCGGAACGAATTCAAACGTATAGTCGTCTTCGCCACCCCAGGCCACCAGAATATGTTCCCTCTTGATAAAATCCGTGATCGTACCATTATCGATAAGTTTCAATCGATCTACGGCTTTGGCGGGTAACAGAAATTTGATAGCCCTGAACGTGGCTAAAATAAATGAACAAAATAAGCAAAATTTCGGAATTGTGTTTATCTAGTCGTGGCATATCATTACGGACGAGTATCCAAGGCAGATCGTACACCAAGATGTAGTTGAGCGAGTAAGGATAGTAGTCTTTGAGGGTCGAAATGATGTAGCTCGTAAGTTCCCTATCGACGTTGATGACTTTGGCCCCAGTCAGCTCGAACATGAACGTCAGATAGTCGTCGTTGGATTCCCGAATTAGTCGTTCCAGCCAGTATACGAAGGTACGCTTCATGTCATTCACGTTGCAAGAACCTCGGGTGTAAAGCCGAACCCGGAAAATGAATAACGTCTTGTCATCGATGTCTTTCCCTCGGGGGAATATGATTCCGGATCGCATTAGTTTGGCATCAACGTTGGACTCGTTAATTTCTGCAATTGAAAAAGCATTGATTTCGATTACACAGGATGTTTATGCCTTTATTTTATAAATTCAATTCAGAACATTAGAAGACCCTCTAGAACCAATTCGAGTTTAAAAAAATTCTAGCCCAAACAAGGTTATGAGATTATATGAAACAATCTGAAATTTTAAATACCAAAATATGAGGGTTGAGTATTGACTTTTTGAAAAAAAAAATGAATAAAGAAAAACCTTACAAGTAATTAAGAATCCAGATTCAAACTATAATTCCAAAGCAGAACTTTAATTTTTATGGACTGTTCCAGAAATTAAAAGTACACCTAATGTTACCCGTCTTTTAGAATTGAATATTTTTTTCGAATTTTACTGGTTGCGTCCTTTTGTTTACTCATTTCTGTACGTGATAACATTAAAAAAAATTTAGTTAGATTACATTTCAAAATGCGTGGTCTGGTCTAACTCTGGAGAAGAGAAAAAAAAACGCTAGATATATGGTCTTAGTCGCCGGTCCATTCAGTGGATCTTCAAAGAAATCCACGACTAGAGGAGGCTTTTGATTGCGGTGTTTACATCGATAGGGTGTATATGTGTTTTTTTTAACGTGGATTATTTATAAAACTAAATTTTAAATTGTCGTCTGTTATTAGCCTTAGAGATTCTGTGATGTATTCGAAATAAAGATCTGTAATATTTTCCAAGTGGAGTGACGAACTATTATTATTCGTCCCGAAATTAGTGGGAAACATGCTGCTCCAGATTAAGAAGCATTCACAAACAACCTCAATCAACCGCTGGAGAGCTCCGGATCTTTAGGGCGGATGGAAGATGAAAACACAGCAACACCGGTCAACAACGGAGGAGTATACAAGGACAAAGCAGAATCGGAAAAAATATACATGAATTATAACTACAAGACAGGTGATTGTCGACCCTATCGAGTAGTAGTAGAGAGCACGGAAAAACAGAAAGTCGTAAATAGGCTACAAGTCGGAATTCTTTTACACCTAAATTATTTTATTTACATAGTATTCCGTCTCACTACAAAACTTGACGAGCATAATTCCTGAAATTCACTCGGTCCATAGCAACCGTTCTCCAATTTCTCGGGTACCCCACGTTCGCCAGATCACGCTCCACTTGGTCTAACCACCTCGCTCGTTGCGCCCCCGCTCGTCTTATTCCTACCGGATTCGTTGCGAACACCTGTTTTGCAGGACAGTCCCGCCCAGCGTATCCGGCCAGCTTTTACCACCTTCTAGATACGGGGCTCGCCGTAGAGTCGCGCGAGCTCGTGGTTCATCCTTCGCCTCCACACTCCGTTCTCCTGTACTCCGAGTGTACGCAGGTCTTCCTCGAGCAATATCCATGTCTCGTGCCCGTAGAGAACAACCGGTCTAATAAGCGTCATATACAAGTTACACTTCGTGCGAGGGCTTAGTCTTCTCGACCGCAGTTGTTTGTGGAGTCCATAGTAGGCACGACTTCCGCTGATAATTCGCCCCCGGATCTCACGGCTGGTGTCATTGTCTGCGGTCACCAGTGAGCCGAGATAGACAAAGTCTTCGACTATCTCCAGCTCGTCGCCGTCGATCGTGACCTTGTTATTACTGGACAAGCGGGTTCGGTCGGTTTCGGATCCGCAGGCCAGCATATACTTCGTCTTGGACGTATTAATCATCAACCCAATCCTTCCTGCTTCGCGTTTCAGTTTGCGGTAGATCTCCTCCACCGCCGCAGATGATCTGCCGACTATATCAATGTCATCGGCAAAGCAGATAAGTTGACTGGAACTGTTGAAAATCGTGCCCCGCATTTCGCCCACCGCTCGTCGAATAACACCTTCTAGCGCCACGTTGAACATCATGCAGGATAGACCATCACCTTGTCGAAGCCCCCTGCGCGATTCGAATGAACTCGACAATTCACCCGAGATCCGCACACAGCACTGCGTTCCATCCATCGTCGCCTTGATCAGTCTGATCAGCTTCCCGGAAAAGCCGTTCTCGTCCATGATTTTCCATAGCTCGTTACGGTCGATCGTGTCGTATGCGGTTTTGAAGTCGATAAATAGATGGTGCGTAGGGACTTGGTGTTCCCGGAATTTTCGGAGGATTTGCCGTAATGTGAATATCTGGTCCGTCGTAGACCGTCCCTCCATGAAGCCGGCCTGATGACTTCCCACGAATCTGTTTGCTTGTGGCGTGAGGCGGCGGAGTAGGATTCGGGACAACACTTTGTAGGCGGCATTGAGGACAGTGATCGCTCGGTAGTTCTCACAGTCCAATTTGTCGCCCTTCTTGTAGATGGGGCATATTACCCCCTCCTTCCACTCCTCCGGTAGCTGTTCTATGTCCCAGATCCGGACTATTAACCGGTGTAGACAATCGGCCAACTTGTCCGGGCCCATTTTGATGAGTTCAGCTGCGATGCCATCCTTCCCAGCCGACTTGTTTCTATTCAGCTGGCGAATGGCTTCCTTAACTTCACTCATCGTTGGGAGTGGCTCCTCTTCGTCGTTGGCTACGCCGGCGATGTACCTTCCCCCACCGTCTTGATCTCCTGCATGTGCACCGTTCAGGTGTTCATCGAAGTGCTGCTTCCACCTTTTGATCACCTCACGATTGTCCGTCAGGATACCCCCGTCCTTATCCCGGCACATTTCGGCTTGCGGCACGAAGCCTTTGCGGGATGCGTTGAGTTTATGATAGAACTTTCGTGTTTCTTGGGAACGATGCAGCTGCTCCAGCTCCTCGAGTTCCTCCTCCTCCAGGCGGCGCTTTTTCTCCTGGAAAAGTCGGACTCGCTGCCTCTTCCGCTGTCGGTGATTTTCCACATTTCGACGGGTGCCTCTTTGCACTACTGCCGCCCGCGCGGCATTCTCTTCGTCCATCACCCTCCTACACTCCTCGTCGAACCAGTCGTTCCGTCGAGATCGCTCCACATAACCGATGACGTTCTCCGCAGCACTGTTGATGGCTGTTTTGATGGTATCCCAACAGTCCTCGAGAAGGGCTTCGTCAAGCTCCCCCTCTGCCGGAAACGCTGCTTCGACTGATTGCGCGCAGGCTTGTATTTGGTCACCATCGTTTGAATTTTTTCGGAGACATTCACAACACATCGTCCGTGACAATCATGGAGAGCGCAATTGTTTGATCGGAGAGCAAAAAAATGTCAAATGAAATGTTGATCTTTTTTGTGGTTAGTCGTTTGACTTTCATCGCTCTTGCGTAAATAATCATTCCATATTGTTCGACCAACACATCCAAACATCACCCGGCGCTGCAGAGTGGCGAATTTTTTTTCAACAGGAGGGAGTGAATAGAAAAGATTGCATTTGTTTATTGAGTCTGTAAGTTCTGCTGCGTGAAAGAGATAGGCGATGTCGTAGACTGTCGGGAATGATGGTCGTTTGACCATCAAATTATCGCTCTCGTGTACCAAGACACGAAATTTCGTTCGACAATCACACAAAGAAGAATGACTATCGTTTCGTTTGATGGTAGTCGACTGTTCGGCAAGTGTTTGGTCGCATTCGTTTGATGGCACGAGCAATGAAACTGATAAAAGCAGGCTGTGCGACTGTCAGAGAAAATGTCGATGGTTTACAAGTCTGACTGCGCGTAGTCTGCCGCGACCTCAGGTTGCTTCAGTCGCGCGATATTTAACCGAGGCGGGCGCCGGTTTCGCGTGTTGTTCACTTCGGAAAGTTTTGGGCGCATCTTCACCATCACCAGATAATGGTCCGACTCGATGTTGGCGCCCCGACAGGATCTGACGTCGATGATGTCCGAGAAGTGCCGGCTGTCAATCAAAACGTGGTCGATCTGTGATTGCGTTTGGTACGGTGATCTCCAGGTGTACTTGTGTGGGAGGCGGTGCTGAAAAAAGGTACTACGTACGGCCATTCGTTTGGAGGCGGCGAAATCAATAAGTTTGAGGCCGTTTTCGTTGGTCAGCTGGTGCGCACTGAACCTTCCAATTGTCGGTTTGACGATCTTGATATCATGTTTTGGGCAACGGTCGTATTCACGCTCCAGCTGCGCGTAAAATTCGTCTTTGTCGTCACCGGTACTTCCGAGGTGAGGGCTGTGCACGTTGATGATGCTGATGTTGAAGAACCGGCCCTTGATTCTCAACCGGCACATTCGAGAGTTGATCGGCCACCACCCGATCACGCGCTTTTGCATCTTTCCCATCACTATAAAAGCTGTTCCAAGCTCGTGTGTGTTGCCGCAGCTCTGCTAGATGGCACGACCATCTGGATACGTTCGTACCGTGGAACCCTTCCAGCATACCTCCTGCAGCGCTACGATGTCGAATTTGCGGCTCTTCAATTCGTTGGAGAGCACGTGGGTACTGCCCACAAAATTTAGAGATCG
>NC_073693.1:36806657-36831657 GCF_029784155.1 Uranotaenia lowii
GTAACCCCTCCAGATTTGCATTGGGGGGATAGGAAGAGGGGAGGGAGTTCATAAAAATTTTTACGATACTCGATAATTGACCAAGCGAATGGAATCAAATTTGGCATGCGAGAGTATTTGGGTGAACTGGTGAAATCATTGAGCAAATGGTACTCAATTTGGCATGAGCCGATATTTGGATACGAGAAAAGATATGGTTATTTGACACCCTTCCCTGATCCCAGAAAATCAATAAGAAGAGAAGGGAAGGCCACAACCGGTTTTTTTTAAGATGTCGAGAGTTGATCTGTCAAAGGGCACCAAATTTGGTATGGATTTGTATTGTGGTACGAGTAATGTTTCTATAATTATTTGGAATTCTTCCCTAGAGTGAGATAGGAAGAAGAGATGGAAGCCACATACATTTTTGGTGCATATCTGTAGAATTAGTTATACAAAAGAAACCAACTTTAGTAGGGGAGGGATTTTGGGATGGAAGAATGTTTCTTTGCTTATTTGGGAACCCTCCAGTTGGGAAATGAATAGGAAAGAGGGGGCTCTCATACTTTTTTTTGTCTAACTCAATAACATTTTAAGCGAATGGGGTCAAACTTGTCTTAGGAAAGTATATGGAAATAAGAATTCAAGACTCCTCCTTTCTTTTAAGTGGAGAGCTTGAAAAGGGATGCACCTATACTTTAAAAAAATCGCGAAATGTTCTAGCAAATTAAGCTTAGGAGGGATTGGGGTACGAGGTCTTGATGATTAAACAGGGGGACTCTCATAATTTTATTTCAAATGACTTAGAAAGTGATCAAGCAAATGGAACTTAATCATGCTCGGGAAAGGAATTTTATACAACTAAAACATTAATTGTCTCAGAATTTACGAAATTATGAATGAATATATACTGAGTCTTAACTTTAGATGCAGAATAATGATTGGAAAAAAAATCTTGAGCCTGGCTTTGGAAACAGAACAGTATATTTCTGAAGACAAGAATCAATCTCTTATGTTAAATTTCCATCAATTTCAGGAGGTGTAGCAAAGCACACCGGGTCAGCTATAAGGAGTATAAATCAGAAATCCACATAAATCTGAAACTAATTTCGGAGTCTGCATTTTGAATCTGCATTCGGAATCTGCATTTGGAATATACATTCGGAATCTGTATTTGGAACTTGAATTTGGCATCTTATTTTTTAGGAATCTGAATATGGATTCTGTTTTAGTCTTTGAATTTAGAATCTGAATCGCAAAATCTGAAATTCGATGTGGGATCTGAATTTAGTGTACTTTTGAAACTTTTCCAATTATTTTTTATTGTTTCGTACTTATGATAATGAATCATGTTTTTAAAAAAAGTTATCACGCACTCACCTATGTTTTTTTTTCGCACATTGCAGGAGATGAAAGCTCAGCTGTATGCCGCAGTCGAGCAGTCGCCCTCGGCCGAGCTGGTCGATCCGGAAGTGCTGACCCGGTACTTCGCCAAGTTCGACGAACAATTTTTCCACTATTGTGATAGCGAACTAGCCAAGATCAACACATTCTACTCCGGTGAGAGGAGTCTGGTTTAAATTCGGTTAAAATACTTTACTTAAATATTTATTTTTCATTTTAGAAAAATTAGCTGAGGCTACCAGAAAGTTTGCCAACCTCCGGTCGGAGCTGAGCGAAACCTTGGAGCTGGAGGACAGCGGCAAGAAGAAGAAAGATAACTTCAATCGGGTCAAGAAAAATCTTCTGCGCAAGAAAAATGTTTCGGTTCGCAAAATTCAGGAACTGAAGCTGGCATTTAGTGAATTTTACCTGAGCTTAATTCTGCTGCAGAATTATCAAAACCTGAACTTTACTGGATTCCGGAAGATTTTGAAAAAGCACGATAAGCTATTGAACGTGGACTTTGGGGCAAGATGGAGGGCGGAGCACGTGGAGTCGGCCCACTTTTACACAAATAAGGACATCGACAGGTTGATCCACGAGACGGAAAATATTGTCACTAATGAAATCGAGGGCGGAGATCGGCAGAAAGCCATGAAGAGGCTTCGAGTGCCACCCTTGGGAGAACAGCAAAGTCCTTGGACCACCTTTAAGGTAGGGTTGTTCTCGGGATCCCTTTTAGTTCTGTGTGTGACCGTCGTCCTTTCCGGAATGTTCCACGTTCATCGAGATGATTGGATAGCTGCTTTCCGGCTGTACCGAGGACCATTTTTACTGGTAGAATTTCTTTTCCTGTGGGGTATCAACGTTTACGGGTGGCGATCGTCCGGCGTCAATCACGTACTAATCTTCGAACTGGACCCTCGGAATCATCTATCGGAACAACACATCATGGAACTGGCCTCCATTTTTGGAGTTATTTGGGCGCTAAGCGTTCTAGCTTATCTTTATTCCGAATCCCTCAGTATACCGGCTTATTTTAGCCCTCTAGCACTATACCTGCTGATGGCAGCGTTCCTACTGAACCCGTTGAAAATTTTCCGTCACGAAGCTCGTTTCTGGACAATCAAAATCATCAGTCGCATCATGATGGCTCCATTCTTCTACGTGAACTTTGCCGATTTCTGGCTTGCCGATCAATTAAACAGTATCGTTCCCGCCTTTTTGGACCTTCAGTACTTCATCTGTTTTTACTCGACCATAACCAATTGGAATCACGTGGACAACACCAACCAATGTATCGAAAACTCGCTCTGGATTCGATCAATAGTTGCGATGCTCCCGGCCTGGTTCCGGATGGCTCAATGTCTCCGACGATTCCGGGACACCCGGGAAGCCCACCCTCATTTGGCGAATGCCGTGAAATATTCAACGTCCTTCTTTGTGGTGGCATTTTCGGGAATTACCCAAGCGACCCGGCATCAGTATCCTAATAGTGCCGAAAATCCGTGGTTTTATCTGTGGATTTTGGCGTCGATTGTGTCGTCCTGCTACGCGTACACCTGGGACATCAAGATGGATTGGGGTCTGTTCGATTCGAAGGGCAACGATAACAAATTTCTGCGGGATGAGATCGTTTACGGTTCAAATGTAAGTATAACATTCAAATTATTATTTTTATTTGATTTGGCATTTCTGTAGTCTATTACAAATATGGACGATGTTATTCTCTTTAAAGATATGTAGGCTAATACTGACCAGGTGGTAGAGTAGATGTGATACTTATTAGATCGTGTGTGGGTTGATCAGCGAGGGAGTCACGGTGTCTCTGGTAAAAAAATGTATTCATCAAATATAATCATTGCTTATTTTTGCATCATGAAGCTGGGACTTTCCGCATTTTTTTAGCTCAAATTTAAAATTTCTATGGGAGAGTGGAATCATGGGCCACTTTTTTCTGTGCTCCATTACTTCTTCATTATAAAAGATAAAATGAAAAAAAAAAATAAACAAATGGTATGGTTTTCTACTTTTCTATTCTTTCATTAGGTCATTTTATTTAAATGTTTAATATTTGAATTTGTATCCGCAAGCTCTGACTATTTAAAAAAAAAGCAATATTTTCTTGAATTTTGAAAAAAAAAACGATTGGGAGTTGTGGGCCAGTCAATCCAAATTGACCAAATAACATGCAAAGTTTATGAGTTGATCCAAAACTGTAATCTCATATCTCATTTCGTTATTTTAAAGCAATTTTCGATAAGGAAATAAAAAAAAATGTGTATGCTCGAATAGTTTCAAAAACCTGACTCGCGAATGTTTTGGCAAAATTCCAAATATAAGATTTATATTCGTCTATGTTGCATTGAATAAAATTGACAAAATATTTTTCAAAAAACTTCATTTTGCATACGAAAAGTCAAGACAGGATAAATGTATTAAAAGTTATGAATGTGATGATTTGCGAACTGGTTGCGTTTGAGTAACTTAGTGATTCTTCATGAAAAATTCATTTTCCAAGTAAAAGAGCAAGACAAGACTAAGATAATAAGCATACGAGCGTATTTTTGGTATGAACTATAGGTTTCCCACCGATGCAATTTTCGAGTGCTAGTCAAATTATGTAGATAATTTTTTTTAAGTTAGTTATATAAAAGAAGCACATCATGAGTACATAAGTCAGCAACATATAGAAATATATGTTTACACAAAGCGACAACGATGACAGTTGGATTGAGATTTTTAACTCACAGCTGAGATATTGAGAGTGATCTACGTTGCCCCACTTTCCCCTACTTAATCCACCTGGGGTCTGGAAGAACCCCCCCATGAGGGATCTGGAGAAGCAAGTAAAGTACTCTACTGTACATTAAAAATTTTTAAAATCTTTATCAAATTTTGATGATTGAGGTTATTCAAGAGTAAAAATCTTGACTCAAAACAGATGCCATTACCGAGAACATATAACAGGTTCAGAAATCTGCTACAATATTTCAAAATTTTCTCACTTTTTGATAGATATTTATTCCTAAATATTCAACTTTAAGTTAGATTTAATTCATTTCAGTGGTTTATTCTATCAATATCAAAATTTCGGTTGCTTTATTTCGGATTCTGTGTCCAGTTTAGATCTCTTGATTTTCTGTTCTAATCATCATTAGAAATTATGGGACAGAAATCATTATTTGAAAAAAAAAAAAGTTAATCGGTTTTTAGAATCGTTTTTCAAATTTGAAATAAAAATTCATTTTTATTATTGATTTTATATTATTTTTATATAAAATTTCCAAATATGATAAAAAATTAGTAACCATCTTGAGTTTTTATTTCAAATCGAGATTCGAAATTCTTTAACTAAATTCTTATGTAGAATTCAAACCAAATCAAACCAATTCAAATCAAAATTACATTAACCATTTGAACTTCATACTCAAATTCAGATACCCAAATCGTATTAAAAATAAAGAAATTAAATCCAAAAAATCTGAATTAAAATAATAGAAACGTGATTGGGGGCTCTTCAATTCTTGGCTCATATATGAAATTCTAGTCTGGAACCTAAATTTAGAAGTCGTTGAATTATTTTTAACGTTTAAAAACCGTAAAGAGATTCAGAAACGAATGTAAAATTTAAATTTTGAATTCAATTTCAGAATTTAAATTCAGAGTTATTATTCTGAGTTCTGATTCAGTTCGTAAATGAGTTTCATAATCAAGATAAGCTTATAAAAATAACTTTTTCTTCGAGAAATTCAAGTTGCGAGAGATCACCGACTCAAAATTTTGATTGTATTTAATTGAAAAGATCAAAATTTTTGCCATATTAAGTTTGGTTACGCAATCAGCTGAAAATCATTGTTATAAAGTAAAATTTGCGATAATTTTGCGACTTTTGTCAACTGAAAAAAATTGGTTTAATTGTTGAATTGATTTTTAATAAAGAATCTTTTCTGATAAGGAAAGATATAAACTTCCCTTTAAAAAAATGCGAAAAATTCCATACTTCTTGGTGTATTGACTACCATATTTTGTTTTTAGCTTTTTGAAGAGCCAAATTTCAATCTAATATCTTAAATTTGGATCGAGTTTGCAGGAATCTGATTTAAACCACAACATTCTAAAATTGAGCTTTTAAAAATTTGATTTTTTTTCATTAATGGTTAAAATCATTGAATTTGCTCAAAAGTTTGCTTATTTGAAATGAGTAGAAAATATAGTTTTTTTTTAAAGAAAAAGGAAGCTTTCTTAAATAAACTAATTGTATATTCAAATAGAATAAGCAAAATTGACCAGTTTTTTTTAGCAAATTCAATGAACTTAACCATTGATTATGTTTCCTATTTTGTTACCAGATGATTTCTCGTACAGATCCATCTTACCATTTCAATTATTTTAGGATGAATTTCCAAAAGTTTTTATTTAATACGAACAACTTTTTTATCTAATAGAACTTAAAAATGAATAGTCATAATGTTTTTAATTCTTTTTTTTTTCATGAATTGCATTGTTTAACCTTAAATATCAAAGAAAAATATGGTTCACACCCCACCCCCCCCCCCACCCTCCTCATGAGACGGTACTTCCTACGGCGCTGCTATGAAAACTTGGTTATTAATTGTTGAGTGTTTAAATATTCAGTGGTTTATTCATATAAAAATCAAACTTTTACATTTTATTTTATTTAGTTAACTAATTCATCGAACAATAAATGTTTAAATAAATGATATAAATTAAACTCAAATAGAACGGAACAATCTGGACTGAAACATAAAAAGAGTAAATCTACTAGTTGGTTCTCCAAATCGATGAAGGTTCTCCGTGTCCTGGAATATGCACATCATAGCTGTCAATGGCTCATTGTATCCATAAGATGTTCTGTGAACTTGACTCGATAATAACGAATAGGACCGTAAAGTTCTCGATGGGGCGCTAAAATCGATCGTTCTTATTAAGTTTGGCGACTGTACTTCTCCGTTCAATATCTTGGCGACGAATGCGGCTTGTTGGATTTTTCGGCGGCGTTCAAGGGTATCTAATCCCAAAAGCTGACACCGGTCGGGATTAGCAGGAAGCTGTTCAGGATGACGCCAAGGCAGGTGTCGTAAAGCGAATCTGGCGAACCGCTTTTGCACGCGTTCAATTCGTAGAATCCAATGCAGCTGATATGGAGCCCAGACAATAGCAGCGTGTTCAATTATTCATCGGACAAGAGCACAGTAGAGGGACTTCAAACATAACGGATCTGTGAATTTTCGCGCCACTCTACAGATAATGCCTAATTGACGATTTGCTCTATTTATCACGGAGGATCGTTGGCTATTGAACGTTAGCTGCAAATCAAGTATAACTCCAAGATCGTTAACTTCAGAAACTCAGTTTAGCAACTGATTGCCGATGTTATAATCGTAAATAATTGGTGTTTTTTTCTGCGGTGGAAGGTTATAACAGTACATTTTGGAACACTAACCGATAGTTTGTTATATCTACACCATACACTTAAGTGATCTATCAACATTTGAAGACGAGCACAATCAGCAACGCATTCCACTGGCATGAATATTTTGAGATCATCCGCATATCCAATGCAGGTTCCTTTATCTAAGCTGATCACTAGGTCATTGAAAAATTGAGCAAACAGCAACGGGCCTAAGTTGCTTCCTTGGGGCACGCCAGATCGGTTAGTAAAAGGAAAGGATATGCTTTCACCAAACTTAATCCTTATAGAGCGTTCTGTTAGAAATGATCTAAGCCAATCAATCATGTTGCCATGCAAACCAGGCTTGGGAAGCTTAGCAAGTAAAACTCTATGATCGATTGTATCGAATGCAGCTTTTATGTCAGTATAGACATCATCAACTTGCATTTTTTTTTCTCCATCTGTTCCAGGCAATAGGATGTGTATTCCAACATATTGGTACACACCGATCAATCCGGCATGAACCCATGTTGTTCGACTGCAATGTACTGTGATGATGCTCGTAATAACGCCTGACTAACGATTATTTCGAATAGCTTGGATCCTTCAGACAAACTAGTGATGCCTCAGTACTGTTTCACATTACGTCGATCTCCATTTTAAAAAACTGGAAACATAAACGATGATTTCCATATATCTGGAAATTTCCGTTGCTGGAAGGAACAGTTAAAGATTCGGGCTAGAGGTGATGCTACAGCTTCAATGCAGCGGCAATAAATAGCAGAAGGAATTCCGTCAGGTCCCGGTGCAAAAGAGCCTCGCAGCTAATACGATATGTTCTTGATTGAAAGTAAAAGTATTGAAATCGAATGCGATCGACGGGGACATGATTAGTAGCTTCGGTGCACTCACGTTCAGAAGAAATGGTATCCGAGAAAACGGACCGAAAATGTTCCGCAAACAAATTACAACACGATTGTAGAAAAATACTGATGATGGAGTTGAATTGGATTTCCGTTTAGAGTTGACGAAGTTCCAAAATCTTCTAGGGTTATTGCGTAAACCAGATTGTATGCGTAATACATGGAGCTTGTACAGTGAGGTATTCAATCTACGATAGGCTTTGCTGGCTATTTTATACTGTGCTTGTGAGTCTTCATTCCGGCTTTGCGAAGTCTACGTAAACAGACATTTTTATCACGTCGCAGTTGCCGAAGGGTGGGTGTGCTCCAAGCGGGTGAAACAGGTGGTTTAAACCTAGGTACATGTAGATTTAACCAGTTGTTGATCATGCTGCAAAATAACTCAGTCATGTTGTCAACCGGTGAGTTGTCGAAGAGTGCATTCCAGTCAATGACGCTCAAATATTGCGAAAGATCAAAGTTTATCTTTCGGAAATTTAGTGATCCAATACAATGTGTCGGTAGGTTTGCGAGTTTTTGCCGTCAATCAATGTTGCAGCAGCAGCACTCAGAGGTGTTACGTTAAGCAACTTGGCCCCAATGTCATTTTTTTCCCATAGCAAATGGGGCTAATTGTAATCGCCACAGACCAGCACATTTTCGTCTTCAGAAGCCAGGGTGTATAATTCGCGTAAAGAAGCCATGTGGGACTCGAAGACCTGGACACTGCTATATGGCACAGAAAAGCAATTTTTTTCCGCAGATGTTGGCAGCAACAAAAACTTGCTCCAGTTTTATCGGGTACACGAATTTATCAATACGCGTGTTTCTACATCGTATTATTTTCGGTAAATCCTTTGGTATAACGAATCGTAAAGTGATCAATTTCACTGAAATATATGCTTTAGCACTTGTAAAAGAACAATCGAGTGTTGAAATTAAACTTACAAAAGTGGAAGGTTTGATAAAGCGAAAATCAATTTTATCGCATTGTCACCATTGAGTATTCTTGGTGACCCGAGTAAACAGTGTACCTAACCAAAATTACGTTGAAAAGTTGATTTTCTCATTGTCGTTCAACTTAAAATCTGAACCTCTGAGGGAACTAGACGTTACCCCGCCATGGCGGGAACATCACCGGGGATTCCTCCCTATCCGGTTGAAGGAACATTACCAGCTTATATGACAACCCGCCACAACGATGGAATACTACGTGTGTTATTGCTTCGCGCTAGGAAATCGAATGGAAAAGAAATACCCGAAACTGAAGACCCTCAACCAAATCAACAAAAAGAGGAAGAGAGATTACCATCAAACCCATTTATCATTGCCCGTTCTATTGAAGCAGTTATCGGGTACGAAAACCGGTCCTTTGTAACAGCTACAAAAGAAGCACGGGGTACACGGTACGTTCTCCGTACACAGTCTGCCCAATTGTACAAGGCTCTTCTTGGAATGTCTCACTTATTAGACGAATGTAGAACCCCTGTGGAAGTTGTCGATCATCCAAGACACAATTTCACCAAAGGAATAGTCTACGATGCTGATACAATTGATGTTGCTGAACCAGATCTCCTAAAGGAACTGCAAGATCAAGGAGTCACAGCTGTTAGAAGAATAACCAAAAAAGTGAACGAAGCCACTCTAAATACTCCCTTAATCGTACTAACCTTCCGGGGGACCATACGACCGGATCATATATTTTTCGGATTCATTCGCATCAGTGTTAGAACATACTACGATAGCGTCCAAATATGCCGTAACTGTGCAGCTTACGGGCATTCTCCTAAGTATTGCACTAGTAAATCGGTATGCCTCACTTGCTCCCAAAGTCATCCATCGGTTGAAAATCAAGCCTGTACTAATCCCCCTTTTTGCTGTCACTGTGAAGGCGCCCATTCTCCGATAAGCAAATTGTGTCCTGTTTTTCGTAAAGAAGAAGCAGTGATACGCCTTAAAACGGATCGGGGAATTTCTTTCTTTGAAGCCCGAAAATTAATAGAAGAGTCATCAAAAGCCCCCAGCTATGCTAGTAAAGTTCAAAACAGACTGAACGATAACTCGGATAAAGACCGTGAAATCAAAATGCTACGAGACGAACTTCTGAAAATTCGTGAGCAAATGAAAGATTACGTTGCACTCAAATCAGAACTAGAGGCCTTAAAACAAAAAATCATTCCTTCCACACCAACAACAGCAACAACAACTGATCGATCTAGAACGACAAAATTAACCACTACAAACATCCCTCCCGCCGAAACACAACAGCAAGAAAAAAATCGTGTCTCTCGAAAAGATTCAGGCCCGAAACAACCTAACGCAATTAATCAAACCCAAAGAATCTCGAAAAATTACCCTCAGAACTCCACCAATCGGATTGCTACTCGTAGTATAAGCAGGAAAAGAAACATTGATATATCTCCCACAGCAACGGACGCTGAATCTAAGAGATTACTAACCTGTCCCGAACCCAGCCAAGAGGTCATCATCTCCTCTGATGACGTCGATATGCTTTTCGGCGACAGCAATTAAAACAATCTTCATATCATAAATAACCAATCTTTATTTCCTCCGATATGGCTTATCATATAAAAGAAATTAGTCTAACATCTACCAGCAATAACACACAAAAAAGAATCATCACTTCCGTTCCACAAAACACTTCATGCTCCACAACAAATCCAAAAAGAAGGCACTCCACCGGATCGTCGTTTCCAGAACCGAAAGTAGAACACTTCACCGTTGAAGACAACACTATACTGTTTCACCCATCATCACTACCCCCGCCCAGCCTTTCACAGGCCCCGCCGTTGATCCAAGGGACATCGGCGGTTGCTAGTGTTTGGCAACCGGATGGTACTAAGGTCAGTACCCATTCCACTTCAAAAGAAATAGTTGCTACTCCTCCAACAATTCCAGGACTTGCACCCGACTGGGACCCAGGCGATGAAACCAGAGTTCGTTTCGCCCCAAGAAAAACCCGGACACTTTCGACTCCGACTGACACCTTTGAATTTCAAGCACGACTGAACGGTTGTAGCCCCATCGAGGATCTCATGCTCGAAAAACCAAACCGGATCATATCTCTTTCGCTCAATTCATGGATTAGCGAATCAACCAATCTTCCACACAACTGCTCTGAGCAGGAGATCGCAGACCATCATATAACAATTAATATCAACACTCAGCTGAGGTACTCATCATCACCTCCCCCGCACAGCCTTTCACGGGCCCCGCCGTTGATCCAAGGGACTTCGGCGGTTGCTAGTGTTTGGCAACCGGGAGGCCCACAGGTTCGTTATCCATTTATTATAAATCGAACATCAGCCATCGTTCCACAAATTCCACAGTTTGCTGTATCCAGCTCTACAAAACCAAATAACAGATGTACCTTGAAGGATCCCACCAAAACATCATTAACACCCCCGCTCGGCCTTTCACAGGCCCCACCGTTGATCCATAGGACTTCGGTGGTCGCCAGTGATTGGCAACCGGGTGGTACTAAGGTCAGTACCCAATCCAATGCCAAAAAAAACAGCTGCTACTCCTCCAACATTTCCAGAACTTGCGTCTGACTGGCAGCCAGGTGAAGGAACCAGCTCCCGTTTCGAACCAAGGCAAAATTCCTCAAGCCCAGCCGTGGGGATTTCATCAAGCCCTCCAAACGTAACACACATCGCCAATGAAGAAGCAGAAGCTAGATCACGTTCTACTTCAACCGATTCCCATGGATCTCGAGCCCAACTGAACGACAGTAGTAGCATTTCCCACCGTCTGGCTCTCCAGTGGAATATCAACGGTTTGATGAACAACATAAATGATCTCACTCTCATCGTTACACCCAACCCCCCTGAGGTACTCGCCCTTCAAGAGCTACACCGAGTCAATTCCTTTGTGCTCAATTCTTGGTTTGGCGGTAGGTACTCATGGTACACAAAAAACGGCGAGACCAGATACCAAAACGTAGCAATCGCAATTCGAAACCCCACCCCACATACATTGATAGCTTTAAATAGTCCTCTCCTATCGATCGGGGTTAAACTTGAATCTCATACTCCAGTTTCAATCGTATCAATTTATATACCACCCGGGAAAATCTCTGAGTTGGAGAAACTTCTATCTGACTTATTTTCTCAACTCGAACGGCCTTTTATCGTACTCGGAGATTTTAATGCACATCACCAATCTTGGGGATCCTCAAGATCAGACTCTCGGGGAAACATTATCTTCAACACAGCAGAAAAGTATAATCTCACTATTCTCAACAATGGGACAGACACCTTTCTTAGAGGCCAAACTAGATCTGCCATTGATCTATCGATATGCTCGCCAGGTTTTGCAAGTACATTTGATTGGATGGTTCATCACGACACCAGGGGGAGCGATCATTTTCCAATCGAAATAACCAAAAGAACAACCCTACCTTCTCTACAGCGTCGAAAAAAATGGTCTTATGACAGCGCTGATTGGGAAAAATTCGAAAATTTGTTACTTGAACGGGTAGACAGCCACATCTCATACACAATCGATGAGCTCAACAGCATCGTTTATGAAGCTAGCCTCGAATGTATTCCTCGTACGGGTGGTAAAGCGGGTAGGAGAGCGACTCGATGGTGGAATGACGAAGTTAAAATCGCAGTAAAGAAACGACGCAAATATCTACGTGCACTCAGAAAACTTGCTCAAGAAGATCCACGACACACTGAATACCATCAGAGATACTGTGCCGCTCGGAACTCGTGCCGTAAAATATTAGCCGAAAGCAAAAGATGCTGCTGGGAAGAGTTTTTGGATGGGATCAGTCCCCAATCATCGAGTGCCGAACTGTGGAACCGAGTAAATTCCTTGAATGGAAAACGCAGATCGCAAGGTTTTTTTTTGAAACTTAACGGAAAATTTACTGAGGAACCATCAGAAATAGTGGAAGGGCTTGGAAATTACTTTCAAGACCTCTCCGCTTCCACCAACTATGATCATGCCTTCTTGATTTCAAAGGCTAAAGCAGAGGAAGAAGGGATTATATTTAATCATATGACCAATCTTGAACGGGACTACAACCTGGTGTTTAGTATGAACGAACTAATTTTCGCCCTCGACAATTCTAGTGGGAAATCTACTGGACCTTGTTTAATTGGGTATCCTATGCTGAAACGATTACCTCTTCCAGCAAAATCTGCACTTTTGAAATCTTTTAACGACCTTTGGTGTCAAGGAAAGTATCCTGAATGCTGGAGAAACAGTCATATCGTGCCAATCCCAAAAAACGGCACACAAAGTAGGGAGCCTAGTCACTTCAGACCCATAAGTCTCACAAGTTGCCCTTCCAAAGTTTTCGAAAGGATGGTGAATCGGCGTTTGGTAACTCTATTGGACGAAAACGGATGGCTTGACAATCGACAGCATGCTTTTCGCCGAGGCCGTGGAACTGGCACTTATTTAGCCAATGTGGGCGACGTTATTGAAAAAGCAATCTTAAACGGTCTCCACGTAGATATTGTTTCCCTCGATATCTCTAAAGCCTACAACAGAACCTGGAAGATGGGTATCCTGAAGCAATTAAAACTTTGGGGAATAGATGGTCGCCTTGGGAAATTCATATCTAATTTCTTATCTGATCGAACGTTCCAAGTAGTTGTTGGAGAATCCTTCTCATCAATTAAACGTGAAGAAAATGGCGTACCACAGGGATCAGTATTGGCAGTTACACTCTTCTTAATAGCAATGAACTCAATTTTTTCTGTTTTGAACAAAGGAGTTCACGTTTTTGTATACGCTGACGACATAATAACTATAGTTACAGGAAAAAGTTTGAAAATCAACCAACGGAAGTTGCAATTAGCAGTTAATCGAATTTCAAAATGGGCGAAGTCAGTAGGTTTTTGCATGTCAGCTGAAAAAAGTGTTAGAAGTCATGTATGTCAAGAAAATCATCATCCATGGAAGTTCAAAATAGAACTTGACGGAAAAGAAATTCCGTATCGCAAAGAGCCAAAAATACTCGGCATAACGTTTGACCGCAGATTTTCTTTTGAACCGCACTTTAGAAGAGTAAAATCAGAAATAACAAGCCGATCGAGATTGATTAAAACTATTAGCAAACGTCACAATGTGAACAATCGTCGTACGATTCTCAGAGTTGGTAATTGCGTAGTAACAAGTAAACTGCTATATGGTCTGGAAATCACAAGTACAGCTTTTGATAAACTAATAGATATCTTAAGTCCCGTATACAACAGCATGATCAGAAACGCCGGAGGTTTATTACCTAGTTCTCCAGCCCTTTCTGCTTGTGCAGAAGCTGGGGTTTTGCCTTTCTATTTGATTGTGGCCCTTCATGCTGTTAAAAAAGCCATAAGTATATCCGAAAAGTCATTGAGCCAAGATGAACTAATTTTTTACAACCATGCCAAAGAAATTTTCCAAAAATACACGGACTTAGAACTGCCAAGCACAGAACGCCTAGAACGGCTAGGAGATCTAAGGTGGAATGCAAGCAAAATAAAGATTAACTGTGAAATTAAAAAAAACGTTCGTGCTGGAGACCCTTGCAGAAAAGTAATTGCCCATTACAATTCGATTGTAGAGCAAAATTTTTTCTTTTTTGACAAATTATTCACCGATGGCTCAAAATCATCAGATAAAGTAGGAGCAGGCCTTTACGGCCCCTCTGTGGCAATAGCACATAACTTACCTGGACAAGTATCTGTTTTCTCTGCTGAAGTTGCGGCCCTATTACTTGCAATCAGTCACCAAGATACATCTTCTGGGAATACCGTCGTTTTCACAGACTCCGCTAGCGCTTTGAGTGCCTTGGAAAACCCAAAAAATCGGCACCCTTGGATTCAAAGGATACAAAAACTTCAACCACCAAACATCACCTTCTGCTGGATACCAGGCCATACCGGAATTCATGGCAACGAGGAAGCAGATAGACTTGCATCACTTGGCAGAGATGAACAACCGAATCCTATGAATATCCCAGCCTCAGACCTTCATTTGTGGGTCAAAAACATGATCTGGCGAGCTTGGACGAACATCTGGTCTTCCAATAGAAATCTTTTTTTGGCTAAAATCAAGGGGAACCCTAACATCTGGACTGATCAGAAAAACAGAAAAGACCAAACAATATTATCACGATTACGCGTTGGACACACAAGGCTTACTCATCGACACACTTTAGAAGGAGGATCCACACCGATTTGCGAGCAGTGCAGCACGAGACTTACGGTAGAACACATCATCACAGAATGTCCCGGTTTCCATGGCACCAGAGAAACATACGATATTGACCAATCTATCCGCAACGCACTTTCCAATGACCCAGTGAATGAAGAAAAATTGCTAGAATTTCTCAAAGAATCAAGTTTGTATAATGACCTGTAATTCTTAAGTATATAATACAACTTTTACAGAGGCGAACCAGCCTGCGGCTGAAAACCTCTTAAATAAAGACAAAAAAAAAAAAAAAAAAAAAAAAAACTTGCTCCAACTCGTTCCCGTGCGTTGTGGATACGTGACGGCTGACGTGACATTGTTTCACTGCATAAAATTGGTGAAGATTTTACTTCAGATAATCTCGAATAATTTTATGTAAAAGAATGGTTCCTGCTTCACTTCGAAATTGTGTAGGTATTTCATTATAACTCTGATCTTAGTAACATCTTAGAGATGTGCAAGAATTAGGCATTTCAAAAAGCATTTAATGCCACCATGACAGCATGACACGATCAGCTCTGACGATTGTTGTTATATTTTTATTTTTCATGAAAATAAGGAAATGTCTTTCCAAGAGAGAACCAAAAAATGCTTAAATCCACAGACAAATGTTTTCAGTGTTTCATATAGAGTTCTACCAGATAAAAATCCTCGTTTCTAATGACATCTAGGAAACTATATAAATTATTTTATTCAAACAAATGCCCAACTTTAAGAAAGCAAAGTTTGAAAATTCGCAAAAAATTATATAATTTTGAGACCATTCAACCAACTAATTACAAAATATCCTAAAATAATAGTACCTATTGAATACAATCAACCATAAAATAATTGAAAACAATGTTGATTGTTTATAATTGTTTATAATTGTTTATTATCTTGATATCATCTGACAAAGGTGGGTGTCTGAATGAATAAAACTTAAATCTAGGTTTACATAAATCGTTTGCTAGTTTCTTAATCGTTCACTCATGTTATGCTCAATCCGTTGTTTGAAAGTTGCAATGGACACATTAAAATCGAATAGGGTATAGGGGAAAGGTTTCCTAAATGGGCCTTCCGGGTTAAATGACCCTACCCCAAGCAACCAAAAGTCGCATAGTTACTTAATCGTGGGCTTTCATAGTTCACATTTGGCTGAGTAAAAGGTACTCGAGAGAAAATAGCAACCATTTTTTGTAAGTTCTCAATTTAGACTTCTGAACGAACATGAAAAGTCCATAGAAGTATCATAGAAAATTTTTTGAGCGTTCTAAGCGACTTAAAGAATGTGAAAATCATATGTTACTGTCGTGCTTTCTTATGAACTTTTAACGAACTTTTTAGCTCCCTGAGGAACTTCAAAAGATCTTTTAAGTTCAATGAGGAACTTTGTACGAACTTTTACGTTCCATGCAGAACTTCTATAGAGCTATTGTGTTATTCGAGCTGTTTCGAAATTTTTCACTTGTTTTTTTTTCATATGGCTTAGAATTTTTTTCAAAAGCGTTAGTAACAGTTTAATCTATCTTGTTCTAGATATTTCACCAAAACAAAGTTGCTTTTTTCTATGTAAATGATGAATATGACAAAAATGGGTGAAGGGAGGAACATGAAACCGTTAAAAGTAATTTAAAAATACATGTTTATCATATAGGTATTCATAACTTATAAATTTAAATTATATTCACAATCTTTCAACATTTCTAAGTTTTAACTTTTTTCACACCGATTCCGACTCTTCTTAATTTCCTCCTTGATGAAAGCAACTCTCATATCAACAACAAAGACACATAAAGCACCTTAAATATTGAATACAATAAACAGCTGGTATCAAATGGAAATTCATCGATGAACACTGCGAATAATGTGGGCACTAGCTTGCACCGAAGGTAGTTTCATGCGACCGAAGGACTCAAATCATCAAAATCTAAGTGCTCATAGATTTGTATTTCCGCTAATAGCAACCAAAAATTATGCGTCCTTTCAATTTTATTTTCAGATAAATTTTGAAGAATTGTGATTGTTTTCTAGAATCTAGAATTTACAAAATTATTGTTAGCGGAGCAGTACAAAATAAAACTCCTTCAAAAAACAGTACTTCTTCCCGAGCTCAATTTGGCTTTTATTTAAACTTGTTGCAATAGATTCCACAGCACTTCGTTGTCGGATGTTTTTTAAAACTCCGGTTGGAGTTATTTTATCTGAAATTAGAATTTTAAGAAATAGTAAGGCGCACATATCACAAAAAGTAAAACCAAACTTTGAAAAACTTACGTTTGATTTCGAATCGTGCGAGTCTGGTTTAAAAGAAGTTGATGGATCATTTAATGAAAACAAATGTTTACATTTTTTATATTTAGCCTACTTTGAAAAAGTGATAATCATAAATCAACTTTAAATTGATGTTTAAAATCACTTCAATTCAAGCATTGCCATGGTACAGAGGTAGCTTGTTCAGTTCTCACCACGAAGGTCCAGGTTCAAATCTACAAGCATATAAATTTTTCAAGTAAGTATGAAATTCATTTAAAGAAGGGGCATGTAATAGTCTTACACAGATTTGTGAAGATAATAGATTCCAAATTAAGTAAAAGTACGTGAACGCGTTATTTTTTTCTTTTTCTGTTTCATTGATAGTTTCATGCAAAGGCTGAGTAGCCTTCTACTCAGCTTTGGTTATAGAACTTAAAAGTGTGAATAAGAACTTAAATTTTCAGCTGAGTAGGATGCTATACAGAGCACAAGCAGGGCTGAGTAAGCTTTCAAGAGGCTGTTTTATGGAACTTCTGGTTACTTGGGTACGGCTGTCTGATGAAATGGCTGACTAGACAGCTTATCTGACCAATGCATTTTAAGGGTGATACGCTTAGAACATAAGGCAAGAAAGAATTTTATGAATTTACAAACTCAAAAAAAAAATTAAAAAATCATACAAGGTTTTGATACATTTTGATGTAATATTTCGACTTTTAAAAATTATACGTAAAGAAGCTTAAAACAAAAACTAGGATGGTTTTTGTTTCTTACTCAAATGAACTTAAGAAATTAAACATATTTCAGCTTTTGTGGAGGTTTAATAATGATTATATAGTGGAATAATAGAGTGTTTTTGTATGCCCCCATCATGTTTGAAAAATGCCTCCATCCTGAAATAACAAGTTAAATAGAATAAATAAATTATTTTTATCATTGAACCTTCAAATGTAAGCTCTGAATAACATCTTAAGAGAAAATCGAAGATCTAAAAACAGATTTGATAAAGTTTTTCTCATGAATGAACTGCCTCCATAGTATGGGAACCCTAACTTTTGTTTTATTCCATAAAATTATAATATACATAGAATTTTATAAAACATCAGCTTTGTCGTACGCAAATTATTGCTTTCTAGCAGTTTCAATGAAATTATACGGAAATATTGCCCAAATTTTGTTCAACACATTATTAGGCGCATTTAGCCCGCACGGTTTGAGGTTCGGCATTTTAGACAACACTTATAATAAAATCGTTTTCTTGGAAACAGAAGAAAATTTAAACATAAAAATTACTCCAATGTATAGTAAACAGATGCCTGCACACGTGTATATAGTTTTTGTACACATATTCTATCTGATATTTGAAAAAATCAGTGTTCTGCTTAATAGGCGCATATAGCCCGCTCCTCCCCTAATTACGGAGAAAGCATATTTTTGCGGCACGAAGGGGGTCGTTACTGCCATAGAGCGTACTTCGTGGTTCCAATGAGAGCCAGTCTCCGTTCCGAAGGGTTCGTTCTGGAGCATAAATGTTACAACGGGAAAGCAGCCAACAGCAGTCAATTTCATTTCTTAAGATCTTTGCCACGAACAGTGATCGACCAATGGAATGACGATCAGCCAGCGTATGGAGTCCAAGCAGAGCACATCGTTGCGGATAAGGCGGTAGATTTAACGGGTTTTCCCAAGGTCGTTCACGGAGAGCATACCGCACAAATCGCCGTTGAATTGCTTCGAAACGCGCAACCCACAATGCCTCAAACGGCCACCATACCAGATTCGCAGATTCCAATATTGATCGAACCAGGCAGCAATACAAAGCTCGCAAGCAGACGGGGTTGGTGAATTCTGTACTCAGGCGTATAATGAATCCCAGCATCCTGGGATTGATGCTCGGATTTTCAAATTTACTTTTTATTTTGATTTTGAAAATAAATTAAGTGAAGACTGATCAGTTCGTGATCTTTCCACTAAAATCAACAATTTTGATTTTTTTTCTCAATTTTTAAAAATGTGTAAACTAAATTTCGATTGCATTTTTACTTATACAAAAACCTCTAAAATGGCCACTTATGCAATCAAAAAAGGCTATGATCATTTAGAAACCAGGCAGTTACAAACGTGTGTATTTTGAAAACTATTCATTTGATCGAAAACCTTTCTATGGAGGAAATGAAGGTGTCATGTTATCATAATTTAATATAGAAATATAAACAAAAAATATACCGCTCATTTCGAGAAATACTCTTACTTTATCATAAAATCTCTTTTTTATCGTTGCAAACTTTTTTCAGTCATGTGTTATGTGTTATTATTTTTACCCTAGAAGCAGAACCTTTGCAAAATCATTGATATTTTACAAGCAGTTCGAATTCCACGATCGCAGGCGCGGTTAAGTAGAACAAGTACCACATCACCTATGATTGCTACTGCGTGTTTGACCGAGGCCATCAATTTTGTTCAAAGGTCAAAAGAATGGTGTCCAGGATTGACAGCCCTTTCACAATATCCACAACTAATGCTCTCGCTTTAATAACGGCGCCCGCCACGTCCTAGTAGTCAAATGATAGATATGAAAAAAGAGAAAGAGATGAAAGATCTACATATGTTGTGCTTTGAGACCGAGGTTCCCCCTGCATTTTGAAGCAAATAATTGGTTGGTGGAATGAGAGAAAGAATTCGATCGGGATACACTTTTGACTATCCAGCAAACATGAATTCGTATCAGAAATGATTACTTAAGTCGTTCACAATGGTGTTGCGAATCGAAATTTCAACTGCATAGGGAAAAGATCGTATAAAATGTCGTCTCATGTCGGTTTAAATCGGATAGGATAAAAAGTCTGCCATGTTTGAAATTTTTAAATAACTTTGCTCCTGCGCGGGCTTCAAGTGAGAAAATTATCGTCATGTTCTCTTTGCAACCAACATTGCATCTTGATGTTAAAAAATCAGAAGGGTATTGATCAATGAGAGAATGGGGGGAATGGGGTAACCCAATTCCCCTTTTCTTTGTTGAAAAAAACATCAGTGGTACTATTCTTTTTCGCACTCTTTTTTCATATTTTTGGTTCTCAAAGCCAATTGCTTCGAGCTTGATTTATTTGTTGAACAATTTAGAGCAAACTGTGGAAGGAAATTTTGTCGATTTTCAATAATTTTTATTTTAACAAGCAAAACACATAGTGATAATATTCTTTTTTTGCTCACTGTAGCACTGCGGGTGGAGATCCGAAACGACCTTCAGTGGTCTGTCTTATTACAAAATACAATATTGTCTACGAGTTGAGACTATTTATCTTAGATGTTTATAAATTTAACCGATGTTTGAAAGTATTTAAAATACCATTAGTTAAAGTAGAAATTTCTAAGTGTTCCCACATATTTCCATTCCATTTAACTGAACTTTTTAATAAAATTTGCGTTATACAAAATTGCCTTTGTAAGGTTTCGGTGTCGATTTGAGCAAACATGCTACAAAGGGTCATTTCCGCATAACGGACATTGGAACTTATTCTAATGATAGCTTAAAAGCTACTTTTGCTGGCAAGAAAATTCCTCTTAAATGAGTCTTAAGCGCTTACAAAGCTTCAATCAAATCAAACAGAGAATTCCAATGAAAACAAAACCGTCCAGTGTGAAACGTTTACTTAATGCTCATTTGCACTACAGTCAGAGCTTCATTTGGCGTGAAGTAATTCCATTGCTCATTCAATTTGTTGTCTTGTTGTTCTTTTTTTCCGTCTTCCAGTGGTTCTACTACTTCGCCATCGTCGAGGACCTGATACTGCGGTTCGGTTGGACCCTTTCAATGAGCCTCATTGAGATGGGCTACATCGACCGGGAGATTATCGTGTCCATCCTGAGCCCGCTGGAGGTTTTCCGGCGCTTCATCTGGAACTACTTCCGGCTCGAGAACGAACATCTCAACAATTGCGGTAATTTCCGAGCGGTGCGAGACATTTCCGTGGCCCCGATGGACTGTTCGGATCAGGTATGTTTGTTTTGGTATTTTGAGGAGGTGGGGAAACAAGGGGGAGGCATTTGGGTTCCATTTCCTCTACCGGATGCTTCTTGACATTGAGGCGTGGGAGAAATGACAACGGTGCTCATTAAGACGGAGCTTTGGTTTGATTTTTGCCATCTTGCAGACGACGATCCTGCGGATGATGGACGAGGAAGATGGCGTTCGAAATCGGCGGACGGTGAAGAAAATCAGCGGCAAGAAGAAATCGGAACACCGGCTGCTCCTTCGCGAGGCCGAATCGACGGAAGACCTGGAAATGTAAAGATACGCGTAGCTTCTTTCGCTGACTTTGGTGACTTAGTGACGATGATGAAGAAGATGATAGAGCGCGCCTATTTTAGAGAAGACTCCGCGTCCTCTATCATGACTTACATGTGCATGTGCTGTTTACATATCCGTATTCTTTGTCATGTGAACCATACAACCTACATCCTCGTACACCATTTACATATCCGGTTCCGGCGTAGGTGTGGAATCGTATCGTGCCGTGTCGTTGTATGTTTGTGCCAAAACAAATCATGCTGTTTCGCTTAGTTCGTTTACATTTTGCCGTTCGTCCCGGCTGATGGCGCACGTAGGACAAGATTTTTCTACGCGACAAGAATTGCATTTCAAGCATCCCCCCATCACAGTACCACCGATTCTAGTGAGTTTGCCTTTTGAGCTTGTACAGAGAAAAAAAAATTAAAATTATACGGAATAATGCTCGCGAATCACAGATGCCGAATGAGCGCGAAAGTTGCTGATGTATTTTTAATTTATGTATATGTACGTCCTCGGTGGAGCTTTCCGAATGTTTACCTGACTAAGTAATTTTATTTTGTATACAATTATTTCATAACTATGCTTGATTTGTTTTGAATTCTGATTTTTGCATTCTTTGCAAATTTAAATATTTATTCATTTGTTTATTTGGTAACATCCCAAGTAACCAAAAGTTCCATAAAATGGTCTCTTAGAAGCTTACTCAGCCCTGATTGAAGGCTTTATAGCGTTCTACTCAGCTGAAATTTTAAGTTCTTATTGATACTTTCAAGTTCCATAAACAAAGCTGAGTAGAAGGCTACTCAGCTTCAAATGAAACTTTGAAAAAAAAAACCTTGCAAAAATAAAGCGTTACTTTTTTACTTTGAATTCGGATCTGCTTTAATCTTTATTACTATTTATATTTGTTTCTATTTTCAACAATTTTAAACTTACTTGAAAATTTATCCTGCATGGAGACTTGAACCTGAACCTGTGGAATGAAAGCTGAGCACGTTACCTTTGAACCATGGCTGTTTTCTGATTCAATGGTATTTAAAACATCTATTTGAAATAATTTACGGGTTATCCTTTTAGAAGTAGGCGGGATGAAAAATAGTAAACAATCAGCTTCAAAAAGTATAAACAGAAGTTGTGAAACGAGGACTGCCGTACGAAATAAATTATCCTTGCCTCAATTTTGCACACCATGAATAGATAATATCCGTGTAAGTCGTATCCACATTTAAATTTGAACGTAAGTGCACGAACTGAATTCTTTTTTGTAACATATGTATCTCATTGTATAATGTTTATTTGCAGTTCAGAAAAGGAATATACCTAAACATATGGGCCGTGAACAAGCCGCTGCAATTTCTGTTACAATACAATCCAATTTAAAAAAAAAAACTGCAGAAATAGATTCTACATGAGGAAGTTGTAATTTGTTTCTAGTTTTTTAACATTTTCCTAAATTAAAACACATTTCATGTACATTTTAGATTGACTGAAACCAAAGAAAAAAAAAATTAAGATAATTATCGATTTTTACGGCAAATCCTCGCATTCAACGGAATAATAATGAGCTCAATCGACCCACATTTCGTCCATCGATGAACTTCCCGTTGAAATAATCTGCCTTTGATATTTGTTGGAATATACTTGGTGCTGGATGTGTCGTTAATGTTGCTGTGAGAGTTACTTTCATTGAAAAGGGAAACAAGAAGAATCGGAATCACTATGTTTCTACTAATGTGGAAATCGTTAAAACCATGAAATGTAGTCTGATAGTGAATATTCATATGTAATTCAAATTTATAACCTAATAATATACAATCGCTGATAAATATGCATTTCCCAAATAATTTTTACTTTATTTATGTTTCTTCCTCCACCCATTTTTGTCCAATTCACCATCGAAGTAGGGATAATGCAACTTTTTTGGGAAAACTTATATGAACATGATAGATCGAACTGTTACCAATTAAGAATGTTCCAAAACTAAAGAGTTTTTGTTTGACAACTCTGGTTCAAGGAAAGCTGGTGCTGAAATTTGACTTTTAATGAGTAAAATATTCTCATAATATTATTTTCTTTTCTCATTCCATTTTGTTCCAATAGCCGGCGACGGTAATAAAACAAACCATTCTTTCTTTTTTTTTTGTAAATAATCCATTTTTGTTCACAAATTGAAAATGCATTCGAAAAATTTTCTAAGAGAATGTAAACCAACCAGAATTGAAAATTTTGACACAACTCAATTCGCATTGAAGTTCCATAGAAGTTCCGCATAGAACCAAAAAGTTCGTAAGAAGTTCCGCAAGGAACCAAAAAGTTCGTAAGAAGTTCCGCATGGAATCAAATAGTTCGCAAGAAGTTCGTAACGAAGCATGATAAGCCGAGTTAATATCCGGACTTTTTAAGGTACTTAGAACGCACAAATATGTTATATGCTACTTGTTTAGACTTTTTATGTTCGTTCAGAAGTCCAAATGAAGCACTTAAGGGAAACGGATTTTATTCCTCTCGAGTACCTTTTACTCAGCGAAATGTGAACTTAAAACGTACAAGATTAAGTAGCTATGTGACTTTTGGTTACTTGGGATGTCAACGGACCACATTTTTATCCCAATAATTAATTGTATACAAAAACAACTCTATTAAAAGACAGCGTATTGAAGACCTTTATTCATTTGAATAATCTGAATTCATTTCAAATTTTTTGCATCCCAATCAATGGTATGTTTTATTCAAATCTTCTAAGGAAGTTACATAAACTTTTATCCAATGAAATTAGACGTTTCTCGAATATTTAGCAACTGAGTAACACAGATTAAGCCAAGCAGGCCCATGCAAAAGATTGCATGGAACTTTTATGAGATTTTTGACCATTTACAGCATTTTTTAGATCAGTGGAAGTCATTTGCCGGATTTAATTAAATAATAATATTTTATATTTACTCAGCTAAGCTAAGTGGTTTGAACTTCACTTCATATGCTGCTCCTCTCAGAGGGTTTGTACTGCATTTCAATGTAGTGATCCTCTCAGGAGGTTTGTGCTTCATTTCAATAAACTGCCCCTCTCAGGGGGTTTGTACTTAAATTCAATGTACTTCCCCTCTCAGGGGGTTTGTACTTCATTTCAACGTACTGCCTCTCTCAGGGGGTTTGTACTTCTTTAAAATGTACTGCCACTCTCAGGGGGTTTGTACTTCATTTTAATGAACAGCCCCTCTCAGGAAGTTTGGACTTCATTTCATTGTATTGCCTCTCTCAAGGGATTTGCACTTCTGTCTAATGTACTGCCCCTCTCACGGAGTTAGTACTGCATTTTAATGTACTGTCCCTCTCAGAAGGTTTGGACTTCATTTCATTGTACTGCCCTCTCAGGGAGTTTGGACTGCATTTGAATGTACTGCCCCTGTCAGGGGGTTTGTTCTTAAATTCAATGTACTGCTTCTGTCAGGGGGTTTGAAATGTACTGCCCCTCTCAGGGGGTTTGTACTTCATTTCAATGAACAGCCCCTCTCAGGAGGTTTGGACTTCATTTCAATGTACTGCCCCTCTCAGGGGGTTTGTTCTTAAATTTAATGCACTGCC
>NC_073693.1:36832157-36882157 GCF_029784155.1 Uranotaenia lowii
ACCAGACGTTCAACAACAGGATATGTTTTCATGTATGGTGGTGCAGCAATATCCTGGTGCAGTCGTCTTCAACGTTGTGTTACACTATCATCAATGGAGTCGGAATACATCGCACTCGGAGAGGCCTGTCAGGAGATTGTGGGGCTTCGAAGACTGTTGGCTGATTTTGGTGAGCCTCCGCTGGAACCAACATGTATTAAAGAAGATAATCAAAGCTGTATTCAATTTCTACATGCGGACAGAACGACGCGTCGCTCTAAGCATATTGAAACGAAAGAGTGCTACGTAAGGGAGTTGTGTGAAAAACGTGTTATACAATTATCGTATTGTCCTACTGAACATATGGTAGCTGACATCCTAACAAAGCCCCTTGGAACAACGAAATTCAATAAACTTTCAAGTGAGATGGGACTGTCAGTGTTGCCATAAAGAATGAGGAGGAGTGTTGAACTGGCATCCCTTCTTGTCAACAACTACCAACTTAACAACAACGAAACTCCATCATTAAAGTTTTTCCGCTCACGTGAACAATACTCGTGTTTTTATCGTTCAATAAAAGTTAACTCAAACCCGGAAGTTTTGCGTTCTTTTATTCTTAAATCAGCCCAAGACTGCCGACTATATCAATGTCATCGGCAAAGCAGATAAGTTGACTGGATCTGTTGAAAATCGTGCCCCGCATTTCGCCCACCGCTCGTCGAATAACACCTTCTAGCGCCACGTTGAACATCATGCAGGATAGACCGTCACCTTGTCGAAGCCCCCTGCGCGATTCTAATGAACTCGACAATTCACCCGAAATCCGCACACAGCCCTGCGTTCCATCCATCGTCGCCTTGAACAGTCTAATCAGCTTCCCGGAAAAGCCGTTGTCGTCCATGATTTTCCATAGCTCGTTACGGTCGATCGTGTCGTATGCGGCTTTTAAGTCGATGAATAGGTGGTGCGTAGGGACTTGGTGTTCACGGCATTTTTGGAGGATTTGCCGTAATGTGAATATCTGGTCCGTCGTAGACCGTCCCTCCATGAAGCCGGCCTGATGACTTCCCACGAATCTGTTTGCTTGCGGCGTTAGGCGGCGGAGTAGGATTCGGGACAACACTTTGTAGGCGGCATCGAGGACAGTGATCGCTCGGTAGTTCTCACAGTCCAATTTGTCGCCCTTCTTGTAGATGGGGCATATTACCCCCTCCTTCCACTCCTCCGGTAGCTGTTCTATGTCCCAGATCCGCACTATCAACCGGTCAACTTGTCCGGGCCCATTTTGATGAGTTCAGCTGCGATGCCATCCTTCCCAGCCGACTTGTTTCTATTCAACTGGCGAATGGCTTCCTTAACTTCACTCATCGTTGGGAGTGGCTCCTCTTCGTCGTTGGCTACGCCGGCGATGTACCTTCCCCCACCGTCTTGATCTCCTGCATGTGCGCCGTTCAGGTGTTCATCGAAGTGCTGCTTCCACCTCACCTCACGATTGTCCGTCAGGATACCCCTGTCCTTATCCCGGCACATTTCGGCTTGCGGCACGAAGCTTTTGCGGGATGCGTTGAGTTTCTGATAGAACTTTCGTGTTTCTTGGGAACGATGCAGCTGCTCCAGTTCCTTCTCCTCCAGGCGGCGCTTTTTCTCCTGGAATATTCGGACTCACTGATTCTTTCACTGTCGGTGATTTTCGACGGGTGCCTCTTTGCACAACTGCCGCCTGCACGATATTCTCTTCGTTTATCACCCTCCTACACTCCTCGTCGAACCAGTCGTTCCGTCGAGTTCGTTCCACATGACCGATGTGCACTCCGCAGCACTGTTGTAGCTGCCTTGATGGTATTCCAACAGTCCTCGAGAGGGGCTTCGTCAAGCTCGCCCTCTGCTGGCAGCGCTGCTTCGAGGGATTGCGCGTAGTCTGCCGCGACCTCAGGTTGCTTCAGTCGTGCGATATTTAACCGAGGCGGGCGTCGATTTCGTATGTTGTTCAGTACGGAGTTTTGGGTGCATTTTTACCATCACCAGATAATGGTCTGACTCGATGTTGGCGCATCGAGAGGATCCGAGAAGTGCCGGCTGTCTATCAAGACGTGGTCGATCTGTGTTTGCGTTTGGAACGGTGATCCCCAGGTGTACTTGTGTGGGGGCCGGTTCTGGAAAAAGATACTAAATATGGCAATTCGTTTGGAGGCGGAAAAATCTATTAGTCTTAGGCCGTTTTCGTTGGTCAGCTGGTGCGTACTGAATCTTCCAATTGTCGATTTGAGTTCCTCCTCCTGGCCGATCTGAGCATTAAAAGTTCAACAAAACTGTGAGATGCGTCCCGGTGTTCCACAGTACCTGAATGTGTTCAACAGCATCAGTTAGGTAGAGATTGCGTCGTCGCTCATGTGGAGGACCCCGGGAAATCTCTATAGGCTATTTGCTAGCATAAAAGATCAGCGAAGACACTATAGTGACTTCTATAATAATCTCTGCGAGTGTTACACAGCTCAACACTTGGATTAGTCCAATGGAACATCAGGTACAATAACAAAAAATAGAGCCCACAACACACTAATTTGACACATTGACGATTGCTACTAAAATTAGAATACCGAACTGATTAACATACTCCGAATGTTAAATATTCTTTTAAAAGTACGATTACGATAAAAATAAATATTAGACCATATAAACTCGTAACAAAGATCGCTTTTTGATCGTGGATAATGACAACACCGGCTCAAAGGGAAATTCGATTTTTAAAACTGTTGTTCGAAATGATATAAGTTTTAATGACGATATTAGGGATTGAATTTCCGTCCTGCCAATAAAGATATCTTTTTTTGACTAAAGCCTGCATGTTCCAAGATATTCCATGTTCCAAGATAGATGCCAGCTATAGAGGATGGCCCTTATTCTACGACGCGCGTGAGGTGACGATAGTCGAGTCACTCGATTCTAGGAGTCGCTCGATTCTAGGAGGTGAGGAACATAACTTCGAATGAACTTTGGGACTGAGCCTCTCTCGCTTCATTTACACCGACCATTGGAATAAGGTGACTATATAGAGTCCCGCGACGGTGAGGTGACTCGACTATCGTCACCTCACGCGCGGTGCAGAATAAGAGCCTATCTATTGCGTCACTGGTATGAAGTTCCAGTGATTAAAATACAATCATAGTCAACCGCAGAAAAAGCGCGTTAAGAATCTTTTGGTTCAATTTAATACATACCCAAAGCTTTCATCAAGCTGGATACGCTGAGAGAATTTTCTTTATCGCTGTCGGTTTTCTTCTTGTTCACCGGCTTTTGACCATTCGCAGGACTGTTCCTTACAGATTCATCTGAAACAAAAGTAGACATTTCAATTCCCCGAATACCAGTAACGATTATAATAGAACAACCCACCAATATTGCTCAAATCAACCAACGGCAGCGGAGTTCTCCTGGGGGGACTCGAACCCGAGATCATCCCTTTCAAATCGTCCGACATTTTGTTAAAATATTCTCCCACGGAGCAATAGCTGCTGTCCTCGATGCGGGTGGCTTGCATCGGTTCCACATCTTCCTCAACCAAATACCCGGAGAAGCAGGACAGTTCAACCCGCTTCCTCAGATTCGAAGGCAAACGTGGAGCCTTCGGACGTACAACAGCATTCGATGAAGCATTCTTCGCTTGCTGAGCTACATTCATAACCGGAATGACGGCGTTTTCCTGCTCCCAAGCCATCTCATCCGCGAACAGCCGCGATTGTTCTTCCTCAGCCGCGCGGAAGCTAAATTCCTCTTCCAGCTGGGACATCTCCTTTTGCATCCAACTATCATTGTCGAAAGCAGGCGGTGCCATGTCCCAGAAATCTTGGGGTTGATTCGATGTGCGGCGATTTTCCTTCTGTGGAATGGAACTGAGCGATTCCCGAACCGAAGACAGTTTGCTCATATCGGCTGTTCGAGGTAGGCTGATGTCAGCAGCCGGCAGGAAGGCTGAATCATTACCCTGAGCAAGTTCTTCGCTTGGTCCAAATTTACGGGACAGCTCTCGAACCTCATCAGCGAAACTTTGATGAAGCAGCTCCCGAATTTCGGGAGCAACATTGTCGATAGAAAGCTTGCGCCGTGTGGCTTGATCCATCGTTGACCGTGCGGTCATTTCCGTTGGCTCGAATGATACCTTTTGGGGAGTCGCCTGACGGAATACAAGGAAAATAATTTACTTGATTAGTAATAGATTAAGATTTAAATTTTCAATCTAAATTTTAAAGCCCAAATTTGAAAGTGGTTTTGACAGTTCAGTTCAATTCGAATTTTTTAAACTTGAGTTCTGATTTCCATTATTTTACTTCTTAGAAGATCTTAGTCAGGATTCTAAGTACAAAACTGTTTTGTTCAAAACAATTAAATTTTATAAAACTTTATCCTAGAGACTTTTTAATGAAATTTTTGTCAAACTAAAATTTTTTTTAATTGTGTAACTTTTTATATTTTGGAAAAAATACCTGCATATGAATCGTGTGTTCATCCTCCAGTTCCGTTATGTTGATGGGCTGATAGCGGCGAGGTCGCAGCAGCGAGGATTCATTGTCGCACCGAGAATCGTAACAGGAATCTGCGGAACGGTCCTGCGTAGGCGGTGTGACCGGTTGTTGCTGTCGATAGTTGTGTGCTGCAGCGCTGAGCGCGTTAGGCGATTTCCGGCGCCTCAAGGGACTGTTCTCTTGCAAGCGATCCGCCTTTTGAAGGGTTTGGGCCGCTAGGTAGCGTTGAGTCTTTTGTAATAATATAATTTGATTACAAGATTAAATCTTTATACAATAAAGGGTTTGATTACCTTCAAAACGTCGGACGCTCTCGAATCCATTTTTATCTTCTCTTTCAACGGTCTTTTGTTCAACGTTGACACATGCAGCAAATTCAAACGATTTTACTTGTAGTTTGCCTCCAGCCACAAAAAGAAAGTTAATTTATTCCTTCTACACTAATGTATAACTACGAAGAAGCTGTTCAAGTTGAAAAACACACTATAGATTAATATTTAAAAAGTTTTTTCGACAAAAATTAACAACGATGGCGACCGTTTAATTTGTGCAACACAGAACTGAAACAAAAACACAATTTTTTGAATTCAAGCAACTGTCAAATCGAAAGGCGGGCGTGCAAAATGAGGCGGGATTGTAATGCACGCTAAAATGGTAACATTTCGAACTGCGTTTTGTAAACAAGAATGAAATGTGTAAACAGCTTTTTCTGGGTTTCTAGAATGTTTTGTGTTTACATATTGTTCTCATCGTTAAAAACTATATGCTCAAAAACGGTTGATTGTCGAGATTAACACATTTGACATGATTATGACACATCACAGCTGCGTAGCAGCTAGGTCAGACAAATAGAAATTCGTTGCAGTATTTTTTACTTTTCGACAGAAAAATGAGCCCTTTTTGAAAAGATTTAAATTGCAATCGTTTATGATAAAAATTCGTTCCGGAACCAAACAAAATCAACAAATCTGTTGTTTCGTAGATGAGGCATGCTCAGTTTGTTGAAACTTGTAAACTTATACAATGAAAAACTGTCTCAACGACTTAAAAGAGTTTTAAGAATGGTCATTCTAATGAAACAAAATTTTATGCCTGCTCACTGGTCTGTGATTAAATCAGATCAATTTTACATTTAAGCGCCTTAAACTTTTTGTTTTTTCTTCTGTTTACCACCCCTGGCGTAGCAGTAGGCAGTCTACTCACGCGTAACGTTGAGTAAACAAAGAGTAAATTATTTTCGAGACAAAAACATGAAAAATGAAAAAAATAAGAGGAAAAATGATTAATAGAAAAAAGTTACAGAAATATCCGAAAAAAACACATTCCAATCCAGTTTTGTCCTATTTATGATATTTTTCAGTTCAAATTCATCATTTTGCTAAATTTGCCAACGAATTGACTTATTTAACTCAATTTAAAAAGGGTGACAAGAAAATAACTTTGGTAATATTAGTGAGAATTGTTTAAGGTATACATTTTTACAATTTTCAATTTCAAAATTTATAGAATGGTTTTGCATATTTTGAGAAAATTATTTATTTTTGTCGGTTTTTTATTAGTAATCGCAAAATCTGCTGATATTTTCATTAAAGCATTCGTCGCTTATATGCTCAAATTTGAAATTCAGGGAAACCGTTTTTCTTTTGCCTCGTTTTGCAGCCAACTTCAGCTTCCAGGATAAACGTGTAGCATCCTAAATCCCGCCCGTTAATAACAAACCGTTAAAGCGCCCCGTTAAATGTTGATTAGCTGTCAAATGGCTGTCACCTGGTCGCCGCCGCTGCGTGTTTCGTTGGTTTCGTTTCATGCGATTTCGTTCGATTCGATTGACGGTGTCTGCGGTCTTGATACGGTTGTGTGATTATTGCGGTGGTTTTGCTGAACGCATTTTCCTGTGGAATTGCTAGTTTTCGGAACGAAATTTTCGGTGTCGAATCCAGCGGTTGCCAGCAGGCAAAACAATCGGTGCATCTGGAACAGGTTCCGGCTAAGTCCCAGCCATTTGGTTGCAGGAGGTGTGCATTCTCTGTCTACGTGTGCAAATTTTTCAAGTTCATTCTTCGGAGACATAAACAGTGTGGTATTCTTGGTTGAAGGTTTGCTACCGGGTTCCGGTCGTTCTGGTTCTTTTCCGTATCGGTCCGCCGGTTTTCGTTTGATATCGCGCGCGCGCTCGTTCAATTTCGGGTAGTGTTTCAGGTTTCGCACTTTCCGGCTCTCAGTTCCGGTTGATTTCGATTCTGGTGAAAGCACCCCTCCTGCCGTCCAAGCTGACTACTTTCGGTGGCAAGCAACATCCGGGAGACCATAATCCGCCAGCACAGGGCCACCTTCACTGTATCTTCCGGAAACGATGGGTAAGGCGAAGAAGGGCAAGAAGGACGCCGCCGCCGTGGCCGCTCCCGGGGACGAAGGGTAAGTTTCATGGTGGCACCAGACGACTGGTCATCACCATGCATTTACTTGTAAAGCGATTAGGGCGGGTGAACGATCTTATTTCATAATATTTAGTAACATGCTTTCGAGTCAATAGTTTTTTAATACTTAAAAAAGCGAATCTATTCTAAACGTCTTAAAACAAGTAATTTCATGTTTAAATAATATCGCAATAGGTAATTTGTTACGTTTTCACAATTTTTTAAATGAGCAGTCGTGTTCCCAAAAAACAGCTCTGTAACTTTAACCTGGGATTGGTTCACTTCAGTCAAGGCTTGAAAAAGCTTTTTCTCTTCTGCTTCCTGTTCGCCACAGGTTCTAGATTTAAGATTCACCTTTGATTAGGAACGGTGTAAGTACAGTACCGTTCATAATTGTATAGAAATTGGAAGCATGCCAACTGTCACTCCGACTTTGAACATTCATAACTTTTTATTCTGATGATATTTTTTGATCAAATTTTCTGTGTAAGATAGATCAACTATCACACTATTATATCGTAATATTTGAGCTTCCTATAGTTTGTGTGGCGTGAGATACAGTAGTTCTACGAAAATCGGAGTACGGAGTTCAATAAAAATCGTTGCATACTTTCGTAAAAAGCGTTGCATACGAAAGTATGCAACGCTTTTTATTGAAATTTTGCAGAGTGATTGTTGAAATATTAAGTTAGCATGTCTGAAGTTGGACGATTCATGACAACAATATGTTTTCCATCCACAAATCAGTCAAAAAATGTCTGCCAAAAGCAATAAAAAAAAGAATAAATAGAATAAATAATCCATTTGTGTTTTGAAATCAGAATCTCACGATATTGTTGTGAATTTTTGATAGAATTGGATTTACTGGCTGTAGAACATAAGATATGATTTTCCTATGGAAACATTCGTCTAAAATTCTATAGAAATCGCATTTTTTGGTCCATGCCTGAAATATTGTACCTCGCGTAACTTTTGATTCCATTGATAGAACTTTTCAAAAACTTCAGACATGCTAACTTAATATTTCAACAATCACTCTGTAAAATTTCATTGAAGTGCGTAGCGTAGTTTCTGAGATATTGCAATTTCAAGTCAATTTAAGTCCAAAACGTCCGATTTTCGTAGAACTACTGTACTGCCCCTATTCGCATATGAGTCCCATGTGTAAAAACTGCAAACCGAGAAAAACGCTTGTAAAGTTTGAAACTTGTTTCCATAAAAACAATCGTATAAATCATTTGTTGGCAAAACCTATCAATAGTTCGGATAGAAAACACTTCAAAGAATACTTCTGTTTACTTTTGTGTTAATACTAACTAATAATTACGGAGAAATTTCAATAAAACACTCTTGTGACTCATATGCGAATATTCTTAACCCTCGAACAAAGATTATTCGCAAATGAGTCTCTGCTGCTAAAGTTATCGGCAAGTGGCAAGTACTTTTCTAACATATTTTTTCATCTGTTTACCATTCTTTTTGATGACAGAAGAAAGTTATCGAAAGATCTTGATTCCAAACTGATTTCAATCAAGGTTTATTCGCCAAGTGGGATGAGTTTTCCTGTGTTTTTTTTTCAAAACTTTGTTTTCGTTCGTGTGAAATTGCTGCGAATTTATCATACATCATCATCATTCAATTCAATGTGTGTTACCGATACGTAGATAACACTGACCAAAAGTCTGCTAGATTCAAGACAAAGAAGGAGATTTCTTCCGGGAACATCTTTCTAGATAATAAACGAAAACAGTGGTATTGATATTGTTGTGCATATAGAAAAAAGTATTGAAAAAAGTTTGTTATTTTGTTACCGAAACAACACTTAAAGTACTACCACGTACTACACCCGGTCTCACATTAGATCGTCGAAATTACGCACGAAGGAACCATCCTGACCAAAGACTGATCTATTGAGCGTTGTTTATCGGTTGATTTTTGTCGAAAAAATAATTTTGGTTTGATAGTTCATGTTTCTCTAATTTCTTTCATCACATATGAAAATGTGATAATTTTGGTTACCAGTTACTTATTAATGTTTTTATAGGCTAAAAAGCAAATTTCTTCTGAATCATTTCGCTACTATACGTTCAATTTTTATGTAAATTAATGTTTTAAGCATTAAATTATTGATTTACTTCATTTTCTATCTATCCTTTCCTTCAATTGTAAGCTCTAGCGCTGAATTTTGGTCATGGGACTCATATGCGAATATTTTTCACATGGGACACATCTGGGGTCATATTTTTTTCGAAATTTTGGGAACAAACTTCGAACAAAAACTTGTTTTTTAGGTCAATTTGAGCACAAAGAAGCGTTTTCCATCGATAACTCAAAAACGATGAAAATGCACATGGGACTCATATGCGAATAGGGGCAGTGTAACTCAGGCCACACAAACTATAGAAAGCTCAAATATTGTGATACAATAGTGTGATAGTTGATCTATCTTACGCAGAAAACTTATTAAAAGAATATCATCAGAGTAAAAAGTTATGGAAGCTCAAAGTCAAAGTGATAGTGCGCGTGCTTCCAATTTCTATACAATTATGAACGGTACTGTAATTGTAATTTTATTGAGTACCGATACCTGGGGATGAATAAACCAACTGGTTTAAAATCCCAAAAAAAAAAAAAAAAAAAAAAAAAAATTGAGTACCGATCGCCTTCTTTGGTACTACATATAGTTAAGGAAACTATGAAGAAGCGGTTTAACATTGGAGAATCAACGTAACTATAACACATTATAAACTAGAGTAATAATTTTTTACGGCTTTTTTGAAACAGGTCCTGGTTAACGAGCCTATAGTAAACAAAGAGACGAAATGTCGCGATTGGAATTTTTTGTTTTCTGTCAGTGTCATTCCAATCGAGCAATACCAAGCAGTCTTAAAGGCAGCCTTACAGCAGGATTTTAAGCTCATTATTTTAAAAGGGATCAGATGGCGCCTCTTTAGTCCTGGTAGGTTTGAGTTTGGTTTCCATGGGAATGGTATCCCAACATGATGCACCATGCACCATTATACTCTTTCCGCTCGATTCGGTATGTCTGGGTATAATGAAGTAGCGAAACCTTTCGAGCTGTCCTCTTTGCAGGTGTTGTTGTAGATAGTTGGGTAACAAGCCTTGGTACCCTGATGTCACACATGGTGTCTAGCACCCTGCCCCAAAATTGCTTTCCGCCGTACGTTGGCTGTTGTATCTCGACATCTGAGGTTGAAAACAAATCTCACAGAAGATTTGAAGCACCGATGCAGTTGCTCTCGTAGATTCAAGTTTGTTTTCGCAGCTAAATTTGCTCGTAAGTTGATGATTTGGCAAGGGATCTGTATTTGTGGGAAGAAGACTAAGATTTTCATCACTGGGGAGACAATGAATGGAAATGTTAACAAAGAAAAAAGTCTCCGGAAGAGGGTTTTGCCATTCATTCGGTCCCACAAAGGTCCGCAATTTTAGCTGCTCCACTAGCTTTACACAGCTTCCTCCGAGAAGCGAGCAGTTCGCCCCGCTGTCTAACAGACCGGTGATGCTTTTTCCCAGGACTTCGATTACTGCATGCGGTCGATTGCGTTGTTTAGATTGATGACTAAAGAATTGATGTTGTTGAAATCCGGTATCTGGGAAGGATCATCAAAATATGGCGAGGAATTCGGTCCCTCCGTTACTAGTTCCCCGCCGGGGCGTTTCCCGAACGATGTCGACAACTTGGGCAGCTCCTTAACGAAAAACCTTTTTACCCACAGCGATAGCAGAACAGTATCGCTTGTGGTTTGGAACAATCCATAAAGCGATGTCCCTCCTCGTCGCAATTCTATCTAAACATTGGTGATCGCGTGTTCACGCTCGTTGGTTCTGGGTGCTCTTGACTAGACACTGCCGGTCGCGATTGATTTTTCCGCGTGTTTGTAGTATTTTGCTCCCTGCGTTCAAATCTCACCCTCAATGCATCGACCTGATGAATCAGTTCCTCCAAACGATCTTCCACCTTGTTGATCACCGATGATTCACCGTACGAACTCACTGCTTCTTCATTTCTGCGACTATTCATTTCTTCTAGAACATTGACTCTTCCGTAGCGCTGATTCATCGGAGCATTGCGATTAGCGCGTTGTACTGGCACTGATGTAGCGAGCGATGGTTCTAACAGCGATGCTGCCGGAAGTAGCTTTCGCCGCTAAAGCTGTTGGAGCTTTCTAAGCTCGTCGAATTCCTTACATGCTTCTACCAGTTGTTCAACCAAAGCTGCTTGCTGTGCTGCTGCGATCGGAGCGTACGTAGAATTCATATTCTTCTTGATTATAAACAATTTCTCTCTATCCGTTGCTGGAGGATTTGCATATCTGAACAGTGTGGAAATGTCTGCGAAGAAGTCGCTAAAAGTTTCTTGCTCTCCTTGGAGCCGATGATATGCTTCAGCCCTCAAAATGTATGCGTAGCTGCTTGGTAGGAACTCTCCCCGGATTAATCGCTTGAAATCACCCCAGGATCTCAAATCGCCTCTTAAGAATGCTCTCGCACCCTCAAAATTTTCATCAGTTGTGGTATATTTGGCTATGGGGAGCTACCGTGTGCACTCCCACGCCCGTTCACATTAAGAAAAATCTCTCCCGTTGGGCGCCAATGTTGGAGATTTTTCTTTATGTGAACGGGCGTGGGAGTGCACACGGTAGCTCCTCATAGCCAAATATGCCACAACTGATGAAAATTTTGATTTTATAATTGCATGTATTCAATGAAACGTTTTACTCACTCTGATTTGACTTCCGGTGTGGCATGCCCATGCACTACTGGTGGCTACTCGCCCATTGACCCGCGCGCCCACGGCCATCAAACTGCTGATCTGCTAAAAGTGCTGATCCAACAACACAGGGTTCCTCTAGCAATGCAGTACGGATCGAGATGGCTGCCTTCTCGCCTCTCTTGCCTTGCGAGAATGGTGTCGCGATCATTTGGTGGGTACTTCCCTTGTGATCGGTGAACCAAAGCTGCTACGGTCGCTCGCAGGCCTCTGAGGAGCCCCAGCAAAGTCCGACTCTGGGATGACTTCTTGAGATGGCTTGCGAAGCATGGTTGTTGTTGTTGCTGATGCCCGGTTGGCAGGTTTGTGGTTACCGGATCGCGGAACCTTGCTGCTGCGATACCCGTTGGCGACCCGGATGCGGATCGCTTGATCGTATCAGGCCCAGGTGACTGGCGAATAGTGAGGCGTACCGACGTGAGTTGACGTGGCGTGGCTACGGCTTGGCTGCTGGGGACTAAAGAGGAGAAACAAAAAAGCCCTGGTGGGAATGGCACCATTAGTTTTGGATCTTCATTCCCGTTTTCTTTGCGGTCTTACCCGATATTGTAGCTGTTGTGTTACAGGTCTTGCGCTAATGCGATGTAGTGCGCTCCGACTGACTGGCTCTGCCTGAAACACGCAATAATCTGAGTAGAGGCACATGCAGACGTGATCCGAGAAGTTAGGTCCGGGATGTCGCCAAAAAGCTGAATTTGTCAAGTTCATTTGTCCAGCAGACCAAGTAGCGGGAGGGCCTGCATACATGCAAGGTTCAGAATGCTCCAAACCGCGACAAAAGGCAAAACATGGTGGGGAAAATGCGAGCCCGGAAGCTGTACACCGAAATCCTGACGAAGCCGCATTGCTTGGTAAATGGACGACGAAACCTACGTCAAAGCGGACTTCTGTCAGCTGCCGGGCCTGTTGTTCTTCACTGCAGAGGACAAATTTAGCGTTCCGGAGGAGATTCGCAAGCAGAAACTATCCAAGTTTGCCAAAAAGTACATGGTGTGGCAAGCAATCTGCTCTTCCGGAAAGCGGAGCGCCCCTTTGTGACGACCGGCACGGTAAACGGCAGGTTTACCTTAACAAGTGCTTACAGAAGCGCTTACTACCACTATTGAAGAAGCATGAGGGCTCGACCATCTTCTGGCCGGATCTCGCTTCATGCCACTATTCAAAGGACGTGTTGAAGTGGTACGAAGCCAACGGGGTCACCTCGTGCCAAAGGAAATAAAACCGTCCAACGCGCCGGAGCTTCGCCCAATAGACAAATTTTGGGCGATTTTGAAGCAGGCCCTCTGGAAGAACCCAAAAGTTGTCAAATCGAAGGCAGACTTCAAGAGAAAGTGAATTTCTGTTAAAAAAAACTACACGGACGGGGTAAAGAGGAAGGTTCGAGCATACGGGCTTGGGCTCGAAGTATGAATAAAAGAAAATGCCAAAAGTGCGAATTTCTACAGCGTTTTTTCCGTGATGCAATTTGATGTGACACATCCTTTACGTCGGTACTCGATGCAAGGGAGCAGGCCTAACAAACTTAGGGTTTCCAGTCAAAGAAAGAGAAAAAGACCGCACAACGGTCGGAGTAGACTGATCCCATCGGCGGGGGGCTGTAATGTTAGTAGTGTAATGGTAGTTAGTGCGATCGATCCAGGGTTTGAAGCTTCAAAGAACGGACTTGAGCTTTCGCACAGGGGATGCGGTCAGTACGTCGCGTTAGGGAGTAGGATAGAGTATCTGAGTAGAGCGTTTATCGAAGCTGCGGGGATAAGACTAAACCTTCCACAGTAAAGGTAGTAGGAGAAGGCCATTGGCCGGAATTATTTTAAGTCTCGCGTGAGCCCAGGATAAGCTGCTTTCGATCGACACACTACGGGCTAAAGGTGTCGAACCTCTAATCCCACCGATAAGAAGTCGGACCTCGAGTCGTGACTCGTGAGAGGAAATGTCAGGCCCCGAAACTCCCAGAGGAGAGGTTTGTGTGTTTAACCTCGAGTTTTTATGATGAGAGGTCGGATCTCGAGTCGCAAGAGGAGAGATCAGGCCTTGAGTCTGAAGTGTTTGGGGCTTCCTACGGTAGGGGAAATAAACATATAGTTATAGTTAACTGTTCAGCTCGATAGTCCCGCTTCGACTGACTTTTTCATTCTTCGTATATGACATTCGTAGTCGGGTCACTCGCGAACGATCTTAGAGCGACTCTCTCGTTAACGTAAAAGCTCAGACACGACAGCCTCTACAAGAGGAGGGATATGCGTGATAACCCTCGACTTTCGAGTCGCTACGATGAGAGATTAGGCATTTGGTAGAACAGAGGTATGTGTAAGCGTATGTAAACTTCGAGTTACTGCGAGGAGGGTCGGATCTCGAGCCATTAGAGGAGAGATCAGGCCTTAAGCCGCCAGGGGAGTTTGTGCTGGAATCTCGCGTCATTACGAGGAGATATGGGTCTCGAATCGTTAGAGATCAGGTATCGAGTCGTAATAAGGTGAGGGATTGCTAAAAGTAATCTCGTCTATGAATATTCCGTGGAGCACACAGTGTTATACCACGTTATACGTTCGAGATGTGGTAATTCGCCGTGTCTGGAAATGCAATCCGTTAACCAGGATTTGCTACCTGGGTTCTCGCTGATCATAGGCTTTCTATAATTCCACAAAGATCTTCCGAGATCTTCAGCTGGATGAGCTTGGTTAGCGCAGCTCTGCCCGATGTTTCGATGATAGAGCGGACTCCACTGTGCTGCGAGCTAATTCGAATGCCGGAGGGTCCGCCTCTATTCTTGGAATTCCATTGGATTCGTCTCTTATTCATCTTCTCTAGTACCTTATTTACCAGCGATATCCAGTTGATGTAAAGAGTGCGATGTACATGTGTAACATCACAGCATTCCCTTAGAGTAGTATCTTAGGGGTACAGCAGTTTCGAAGCCCATTGTTATTCAGGTTCCGCCCCCATTTTAACACTTCGCAGGCGTTAGCTTGTTCTCTTCACCGTTTAATTTCAAATCTGTCACGGCATTCGATCCCACACGTTAGCAAACCGAAAATGTTCGTTATCCGTGAATGATTTTCTGAAGCACCGAATATCTATTATGGATTCAGGTCCATTTATTGAAATTTCTGGGAGTGTTCACATTCACAAAACTGAGTTCAGCTTTGTCAGAGCTTAGAACTTTGTCCACTGCCCTTCGTAAGGCGACTACTCGACTCCTCGAGTCATACGTTGAAGTCCTTACATTATTCAACATTTGATTCAATTGAAATGAGCTTTTTTCCATTGAATACACGGGTTTTTCTGATTCTTCAAAAGATGTCTTTGGATAGTTCAAACAAAATGCACATTCAAACACAGATTATTTCTGTAACTGGTGATACTTGTACTTGTTACTGACGACGTTGTAGAACTAGATCTGTTTGAACATCTCCTTCTTAGGCTTTTCGTAGGATTTCCCTGGATCTTTGGTTTCGTTTGTTAAAGGGTATGACGTGACGTTCACGCGAATAAAGACACACATGTTATTTCCTTTTTTATGGGCAGTTTATATTAAGGATAATAAAAAAAACTTTCTTACCCGGACCGTAAGGTTTGGATGGTATCTTATCGTATCAGGACGATTCAAGCTTATTATTGTTTATTTATCAATTCGGTTGTATACTGTTTATAATATGCTTACTGTTTGTAATATGCTACGATTCAACTCCAACACACAATATTTATTCATAGAATCTGAAATATTAAAATTCAATTTAAAATTGTTACAAATATTTCAACAATCATCTTACTATTTCAGCTCCGACGTCGAGGTAAAGCAGACGGAGCTAACCGAAACTGTCGAAGTCGAGAACCGCAAGAACGATAACAAGCGGAAGGAGAAAAAGGCGAAAGCCAGAGACGAAAGCGACGAGGACAATGAGGACGCGGTCGGGAAAGTGACCGAAGAGGTCAAAAAGCTGACCGTCAAGGAGAAGAAAAAATCCAAGAAAGCGGAACAGAAAGACTCCGATGCAGATGATGCCGAAGAAGATGATGGGGGCAGCAAAAAGGCTTCCAAGAAAAAGGGAAAATCTGCTGGTGGAGGACCCGTTGGGTTTTCGCTGCTAATGGCCGATGATGACGACGACGATGAACAGGAAGATACCATGCGGGATGACGACGAGGATGAAGCCCCCAAAAAAGGCAAAGCAAAGGGCGGTAAAAAGCCGAAGGAGGAAGAAGAGTCGACTCAATCAAAGGGTGGTAAAAAGAGTAAGAAAGATAAGAAGAAAAAGAAGGGAGACAGCGATGAAGAGGACATAGAGAAGATGCTTGCAGAGTTGGAGATGGAATACTCTGGAGCCAAACCTGCACCAACGGGTGACGATAACGCAGCTCCAACGGAGTCCAAGGAGCCAGAAAAGAAGAAAGACAAAAAGGATAAAAAGAAGAAGGAAGAACCTGCTCCGGTTGTCGAAGCAGCAGACAAGCAAGATGATGGCGAAGTTCACATCAAAACTGCTGCTGAAAAACGAAAGGAGAAGAAGGAACGTCAGAAGGCCAACAAACAACAGGAAAAAGATGCGGAAGGTGAAAAGCCGCAAGACGATTCTCCTAAGGAGTCCAAAGAATCTACCCCGGCTCCTGAACCGGAAGTTGTTGGCGACAGTAAAAAGAAAAAGAAGAAGGGTAAAAAGGAAGAAGGAGAAGCTACCCCTGCTCCTGCTGAAGAAAAACCATCTGCAGCTACTGGAAAAGCTACTACTGAAGCTGCTGGAAAACCAAGCGATGCTGCGGCCAAAGAAGGTGACAAGAAAAAGAAAGGTCCCAATAAGGCGGCTATCGCTTTGATGCAAGAGCGATTGAAGGCAATCCGCGAGGAAGAGGAACGTCTCAAGCGCGAAGAAGAAGAAAAGGAACGATTAGCTGAAGAAGCGGAAAAAATGCGATTAGAACAGTTGCGACTGGAACAAGAGAAAAAGGAAAAGAAGAAACAAAAGGAAAAAGAACGTAAAGAACGTTTGAAGGCTGAAGGAAAACTGTTAACCGCGAAACAGAAGCAGGATCGCATGCGAGCACAAGCTATGTTGGAAGCATTGAAGGCCCAAGGTGTCGAAATTCCTGAAGCTGGCACAGAGAAAAAGGTTCGATTAGGAACACGAATCCGCCCGAAGAAGAAGGATGAAGGTGCTAAAGAGGGCGATTCCAAAGAAGACAGTCCAACTGGTGACGATGAAAAAACTGAACAGCAACTAGCAGATGAAGCAGAGAAGGCCGATGAAGTAAAAGATTCTTGGGATGCTTCGGATAGTGAAGACGAGAAAACGAAAGATCAAAAGCCGGATAAAGAAGCTCAAAAACCTGAACCAGTAAAGCAAGCGAAAAAAGAGGAATCTGATGAAGAAGATGAAAGTGATTCAGATGATGATGGCTCGGAAGAAGAAACTGAAAGTGAAGACGATTCGGAAGCAGATGATCGTCCAGAAGCAGAAAAGATGAAACAACGTGCTCTGGAACGTATTGCTAAAAGAACTCAAGATGCAGAAAAGAAACGTACAACAGATAACTTGCGTGCTGCCATAGTTTGCGTCCTGGGACACGTAGACACAGGAAAAACAAAAATCTTAGACAAGTTACGTCGTACGAACGTACAAGATGCCGAAGCAGGTGGTATCACCCAACAAATCGGTGCTACTAATGTCCCTATTGAAAATATTAAGGAGCAAACGAAATTTGTCAAAGGATTTTCAGATACCACTTTCAAGCTGCCAGGTTTACTTATTATTGACACGCCTGGTCACGAATCCTTCAGTAATTTACGTACTCGAGGTTCTTCGCTGTGCGATATTGCTATCCTAGTCGTTGATATTATGCATGGGCTCGAACCGCAAACCATAGAATCTATCAATATACTTAAGTCTAAACGTACTCCATTTGTAGTAGCCCTCAATAAGATAGATCGTCTGTATGACTGGAATACGGCGAACCGCCGAGACGTTAGAGATATCATAAAAAGTCAAGCATCCAACACTCAACTGGAGTTCACTCAGCGCACAAAAGAAGTAATCGTTCAATTCGCCGAGCAAGGTTTGAATGCTGCTCTCTACTATGAGAACCCTGATCCCAAAACGTATATTTCCCTCATCCCGACTAGTGCCATCACTGGCGAAGGAATGGGTAATCTGCTGTTCCTAATTGTTCAGTTCTGTCAGAAGCAGCTGGCTAAGCGTTTGATGTACAGCGAAGATTTGCAAGCTAGTGTTTTGGAAGTGAAAGCTATCCCCGGTCTGGGAACCACCATCGATGTCATTTTGGTCAACGGTAAACTCCGGGAGGGTGAAACCATGATTCTGGCCGGTACGGAGGGACCAATTGTGACTCCGATAAAGGCGCTACTCATGCCGCAACCCATGAAGGAACTGCGTGTCAAGAATGCGTACATCGAGCACAAGGAAGTCATCGCTGCTCAGGGTGTCAAGATTGCAGCTAAAGAGCTTGAAAAGGCCATCGCTGGGTTGAATATCCAGATTGCTCAGAAGCCGGATGAGGTGGAAATTTTCAAGTGAGTTGATTAGTTCAGTTAATCGAGAGTTTTTAATTAATTGAATGTATGTTTTTCACTTTTAGGGATATTGTGGCTCGTGACTTGAGATCGGTGCTTAGCAGTATTAAGCTTAGTGAACGTGGTGTGTACGTTCAAGCGTCAACGCTGGGATCGCTCGAAGCTTTGCTGGAGTTCCTGAGGACCTCGAAAATTCCGGTGAGTAATGCTTATACTCTGTTGACTGAGTTATAGTTGTAACGCTGGGTGGGTGTACTGACCACTAAACTATCGAGGATTTGTTTTATATCTTTTATATATTTTATTCAATACTTCGTTGGATCGTTCACATTTTGACAAAGGTTGCCGAAAAAATATACAGGGTGTCGAGGTAAAAGTGATACACTCATAAAAACCAAACCAGTTTTTTTGTAGCGCTGAAATGGTATAGTGGTTTAAACGGTGCGAGCCTGGTGACGCCAGGCGTTATTCCTCTGTGGAATCGATTTCAATAAACTCCTTTTAAATCATCTGTATTTTTATTAAGGCATTTTTTATACGAACTTGATGTTTCCCTCGAAGAGATACCATTGACTTAGCACTAAGCGTACATGTTTCGAGGATATGATGGCTAAAATTTTACAAATGCTGAAACCATCATCCCACAGAGAGGATACTATGCATACCGTGACCGAGATTCGAACTAATGACCGTTGGTTTAGAAAACTTGAATGCTTACTAGAGAAGTTTCTTATTGCCAAGTGTATTTACTTGTTTATTATGTTAGTAGAAGAGCAAGCTGTAATGGTCGCGGCCCACTCAACTGTTAGCAAATAAATTAAGATGGACTCAACATCTCTAAGTAGCAGAATTGCAATGCATTTAGTTGAAATCTTTCATTTTTTTGTTAGATAACGGCCCATAGTCGCTTTTCGAAGACATTACAAGCTGCACGCAAAATTTCTTAAGACGAGACCCACCTATAATGTGATTTTTTTTTCGAATGATCGAATGAAAACTGTTGGAGCCGTCGCAAGCTTCTGAAAATGGATATTAATCTGTTTTTACCCTCAATTCTTCCGAATAAATCAACAAAAAAACATGTTCGGACTTTTTAACAAAATGTTACCTATATTGTGTTATTTTTTCCAAGGAATCAAATTAAAACTTCTTAGAATGTAAAGGGTCCGGCAATTGAAATGCTACAACACTTTAGGAGTGATTATTACGGAGTATACAAAACCGAGTTAGATGACACCTTGTCACCTTGTTAACATTATGTCTAAGATGTCAGAGGATATTTTTGTTAATTTTGTAATCAAGTGTTTTTTTTTGTAAAAATAGTCCTCGAACCTTAACGTAGTGCTTTGAATGCCTTGTTCCAGTGAAACGGTAGAAAGACATATTTCGTGAGTTGCCCAATGAGTGTATGTATTTTTTTTATGTTGGCTCGCACTTGGAAGATACCTGGAGATCAGGAGTACCCAAGTATAATATGGTGGGGATCGTAAAGCTACAGTGGCGACACCTACCATGGTGAAGATCATCAAGATGCACCCTGAGAGAATTTCTTGACGTAGTAACACTAAATTGGCGTTAGATTTTAATACACCGGATCAAAATCGCCATCGGATCTTGGAAGATGATCTTTAGGCCCAGCCTTACAAGATCCTAAGATTTCAAGACCTCTCGTTTGAACAGAAGCAAGAGCGGGTAGAAAGGGCGAAAGTGCAGCTTACGCGGTCCAATCAATTCACCGAATATTCGGTCGAATATTCTGTTGAGTTTTCAATAGAAATACTTCTATTTCTACTGCTATTCCTAATAGAAATCTTCTATTTCTGGCATCTTAATGTCCCCCATGTTTTAAGTCGATTTTTTCCAACCAGATGTACATATCAGATCTTTTTAAAGTAGGATCTCTTTGCTTTTCAAAATGTCACCATTACCTGAAAGGACATTAGATAACTTGTCGTTTCTAGGACGTTTATAACAAATGAGATTGGATTCCAGTGAAATCTGGAACAAAACATGTCAAAAGAGGTGTTAAGCTATTTGAAATTGCTTTTTATATCGAATTAGATGAATGTATAATTTTCGCTAGATGTTATGAAAATAGTTGCCCGAAAGAACGATGATCTTTAACCTTATGCATACTATACTTTCTACGACACGTATAGACACGACCGGTTTTTAACGATTTTTTTGAACTTGTAAAAAAGAAGGAAAAATCTGAACAGGAACTATGCATTATTCTGAAACATACAAGAGGAAAAAGAAATAAAATTACTTGAAACTTAAAGTATTCATCGAATTACAACATCAGTGTTCAAATTGTATTTAACAAATAAATTTACTCCAAAACATCGTTTAGTAACAGAAAATTTAAAAATTTTCCAAAAGATATTTGATTTTTTTTTAAATTTGATTTAGCATAAAATCTGAATAAACCTGGGTAAAATCCTGAAAGTATAGCCAAGCCATGCCAATCAGATTTAACTTTTCTCGAATTCTTTATTTGGTTTATGGGCAAGTCTGGATATATCAAGAAAATTTGAAATAAACGATAATCAAAGTATGAAGCTATGTACATTAAAAATACACGGATACATCTTAAATGTTTAACTGAAACCATACATTTTTGATGATTTTGAAGGTTTTTAATATTACTTCTGGATATTCAATAAGATATCCAACATCAGTTGAAAAAATTGAGAATTCTGTATTTGATTTTTTTTTAAACATTAGTATTCGGCCTATTCGGCTGAATACCTAGCTGAACTATTCGGTGAGCCGAATATTCGGCCTAACGGTTTTTTGGCGATATTCGACGCCGAATATTCGGCCGACCGAATATTGGGTACATCTCTAGTTTTGATGTAAATCGTATTAATTTTGAAAGAATTTTTTTTTGTTTTGATCAAATTATTTGTTAGTTCCAATGTAGCACTTCAAATGCCAGACCTTGTAGATATGACTGTTTTCCGACTGTGGTATGACTGTGGTATTTCCGGGGTTTCATAGTGATTACTAATTGAAACTCCGAAAATACTAAAACAGCCATCGCCATTTTCAAAAGAGTTCGCCACGCTAGCTTTAAAAGTTTTTGGCCACTTTGACTGTATCATCGGAACTACTGACCCGATTTTCATAAATTATACTTTTCCGTCTACATGTTCACTATAAGTTTATTACATTTAGGAGGCACCTGAACATTGTACCTGTTCGAAAAAGGATGCGCTTTCTGGCAAAGATCGTGACCGTCCCTGTTTGATCAAGGAAATTTCACTATGTCAGATAGATTTTTTGCTATTGGAATTATTTAAAAACAAAGTTTTTTGTCTTAAAAATCATATGCTAAGAATGAAATCCAAGAAAAACTAAACAAATCATTAAATTTTCGCTTGAAAACCATTTTTTTAATTTTCATTATTTTTTATTAACAAAACTGAGCTGATAAATAATTTCTTTAAAGAATATTAAATCAATAAATAGTAACATAATTCCGTACCCTAGGCTGTAATGGGTCACGGCGACGGCGTGCATTACTGTGTTTATGGAAGTTGACGGTTTGGAAACAGACTCTAAACTAACATAAACCTGAAAGGGCGGTTTCACGTAGCCTTATTCGATATGAGATCATAGAAAGTAAATTAAAAGGTGGTTCAATATCGTATACTTTTTCTTTGATGATCCATGTTGATAAGGTGAATGGGAGTTGAAACACTCGCCCTTCCTTCCGTTGGACAACAACAGCATTGCGCAGTGGAAATATCACAATTTTCAGTTTAAATGTTGATATTTCCACTTTTCCACCATGCGCAAGTTAGATTAGAATAGACAGTATTGTAAATGAATGATAACTGCCAAAATTAGATAGACAATTTAATTGTACAAGAATTACTTGGATGAGGATGTTAACAATTGACACATGGTTAGGTATTCAATGTTTAATGTGCTACTAGGCAAGATAAAGTAATAGTATTCTTCTCCCCAATGCTCTAGTAAGTGTGCATTTGCGGTTTATGAATTTCGAAGGCTTATTCTTAAATCAAGCATTTTAGAAGAACTAGAGGCTAATTGGATCAAGATGCTGTTTAGACAGTTTCCTGTCAGAATATTTCCTTTTCGTTTCAATACTTTTTGAAAGATTTGTCTATTTTTTTGGTTAGGTGTGAAATTCAAATAATGAAGTAAAAGATAGATGATAGTCCAGGAAAATAATATTGGAGATTTATAAATAGGAGTGTAATTTATTTCATCAGAAACACATTGAGGAAAGTTGCTCTGAAAAGTTGTTAAGAGTTCGAGATTTTAGAAGAACAGCATTATCATTAGCAGCATGCTATTTATTTTATTGTTTGTATGATGTAAAATTAATACAAAAGTTGGAGTGATAGACAATTAGAAATTCTGTTTTATGGTATCCAAGTTGTTAATATAATTATAGAGCAGCCGCGTATTTATTTTGAATTTCTAAGTAATCACACATTGGGAAACATCTTTAATTACCCAATCCATCTGAATCTAGTTCTTTCTCGTTTTTATACTTTTTTTTTGTAGTTCGATCTATAGCTTGATTAGGTTTGAAATTCAAATAAGGATGTGGAAGATAGAAGGTATGATTTTGATAAACAATAACCTTCTCGTCCAGGAAAATAATATCGGGGTTTTAAATATTGACATTCATTTTAACCAAACAAAAGATCGAGGAAGGTTGTTTTGAAAAGTTGTTCGAAATTAGCAATGAGGTTTTAGAAGAACAGAATCGCCATTTGCATTATGGTTTATATCCTGTTGTTTTGATAAGTCAATGATAGTACAAATGGTATTGATCATGGAATTCATAATTGTATCTCTATGTTATTTTTTGATTTTCCAAAAAATTGGTACAATTAATATTTGTGTTTAGCGAAATTCTATAATTGCTGCATTGAGAGATAGCTTATTATTTAGATGTTTTGTGCTGAATTCGGGAATATGTTTATTAGTCAATCTATGTTAATCTCGATTAAAAACGATCATAAATTCATTAAATCGAGTAAGGTTAGGTGACAGGTAGGGATAACTCAACTACGGTAAGATAGTGAACCCTTCAGACAATGATATTGAGACGTTAGAATATGATAACTTTTGCTACCATACTGTTACTGCTCGGTTGAATCGGAGGTTGGGTTAACTCGAAGCCCATGTAGGGCCCAATTGTCCCAGTCCGTCGAGCACTATCTTAACGCTTCCCTAAACTGGTGCTTCAGAACCCTCGGGCTCTGTTGCCGCTATCCTACTCTAAGCTATTCTACTCTCATGTAAATTTTCCTCTTCTGTCCCCCGATCTGTTTTTCCTTTCCGGGTCAGCCAGGTAGCTCATAAACCCATACAACAAAAAAATAAATAAATAAATAAATAAATAGTAACATAATTGCCAATTTCATTTATTCTTTGACACATTATGAATCGCGAAGAACATACAACGGTAAATTTCCAAAATTCGACTTCCATTGTTTCGAAAACAAATCGATCAAATGTGATGATTTGAGATTTTTAAGTTATTACTTTTTATAGAGTCATTCTGAGCAAGTTTTTAATAATTACAATATTAGAATAGAAATAAATGATTTTAAATGGTTATACCTCTGTCCGCGGTTTTTCACATCAGCGGTATATTGTTTGGCGGTAGGCTATTTTGGCGGTTTACCATTTGGCAAATGGCCTTGTTTGGCGTTGTTATTTTTTGCGATATGAGCCTTTTCGCGATTCTTCTTTTTGGCAGTATGCAACATTTCGCAGTAAGATATTTGCCCAGAAACATAATGAGCAAATGTTGTACCGAATCGTTTTTCTGGTTTAGAAACGTAAAGCGTATATAGGACCATACATCATTCCATTTCGAACGCGTATCGTGAGGAGGCGGCCTCTTAGCTCCGATCTATGTTTCTGAGACGGTCCCGATTTTTAGGTTTACCGAAAGATCTAGGAAGGTTTCGTGTTTCTAGGTTTGCCTAAAGCTAGGGACAATCCCCGAACGCGCAGCGTGAGGAGGCGGCCTCTTAGCTCTGATCTATGTTTCTGAGACGGCTTGTTTTTCTAGGTTTACAGAGAGACCTAGGAAGGCCCCGTGTTCCTAGGTTTACCCAAAGCTAGGGACGATCCTTGTTAGGACATCCTCGTAATTCTGATCCCTGTTTCTAGGACGGACTTTTACATTTGAAACCGACCGCGAAGTGACTCAGTTGCCAATTATACATACCGCCAAATAAACTCATTCACAAATTGGGAAATAATATCAAAATTTAAATCTTTTGTATGTCATCAGAACGCACCGAAAGATTATTTCACCCCAGAAAACATGACTTCGTGAAAAACTGCAGTTGAGTTCTACCATCAATTCAGGCCACAAAAGTAAAGCGCCGAACTCAAAGAAACTAGACAATATTAGTTTTAAAAACATATTCATGTAAAAGAAAATTTAATGTGCGATCGTTTGTGGTTTTTAATTATTAAGATTATATGATATATTCAGTTTGCTGGCGAAATGTGTCTTTCGTATATTTTTTTTATCTGAAGACAAAATAACTCGTGTTTTTGGAGAAAAATCGTTCTTGACCAAAAATTTTTAATAGTAATAACAGTGTAAATTTAAATTCAAGTATGTAATACTAAAGTTTAAAATATTTTCATTGAACTAAAAATTTAACCGGACCTCGAAACCGAAATCCTAGACTTCAATCTGATGAGTGAATAAGAATTTTTAAATATTGTTCAAGATCGGAATTCAAAACCTTAATGTAAATTTAAACTAAGATAATCATCTAAATCTAAATTTAAAATTTCCAAAAATATCAAATTTTGGAATTGATTCTGTTGTTTGGTTTTGAATCTGAATTATAAATCAAAACATCGAGTCATTTATCTGAATTTAGAAGTTTCAGATCTGAATTCAATGGTTTATGTCTCAGTTAGTTGATCAATCGGTCGTTGGATCCGAAAAAGTTGCAAAAAATCAGAACAATTTTGAGTTATTCTCATAATATGAAATATGACCTTCTGCAGGGCTAGAAGTTGGTCACTTTTGAGTAACTTTGTCACTTTTTTCAGACTGGTCACTCACATGTTACTTATTTTGAAATGTAATCACTATAGTCACATTTTTCTATAATTGCTTTACAACTGAGCTAAATTTTAATTATTTTTTCTTTTTTTGTAAATTTAGTTTTCGGCATATCGGTGAAAGTTTATATTCTTGGAGAAAGAATATCAGAATTGAAAATTGCTAAAGATGGATAGAAAAGTGAGGAGAAAATTTTACAGATGTTGAAAAGAGTGAAAGAACATTTTTGCGAGGAAAACTTATTAACGTACACCATACTTTACCCCGCAACATTTCATTGTTTAGGAGAAGTAGGACCGGGATAGAGGTGGCACTACCTTAACATATACAATGAAATCTGGTTGGTCCGAAGTTTACATGTGGTGAACTCGTATACTCCGTACGGCCCATCCAGATTTCATTGTATAGGTTAAGGTAGTGCCACCTCTATCCCGGTCCTACTTCTCCTAATCCTCTTTTTCTGTGATTATATTGAATTTTTCGTTAATTTTTTACTAGGCCAATGTAACTCTTCTGTCAATTTTCTGTCTACATACTGTTGGAAATCTATTTTCTATCTTGTATCAATGTGTTGTAACATTTTTATGAGGATCTCCTAATTTCGACGTCATAACTCTTTAGTTTTTAAGATTTTTCTTTATTTTCCTGATATTTTTTTTCAATGTTGAGCCAATCTTAGCTCAACCTCGAGTCTATTCTTTAAACTTTTTTCCTTCGGGTTCGATCTTTGAGTTCTCTCCCGCTGGTGCTTCAAAAGTTTAGGATTCTGTAATCGCTATTTCTAAATTATCAAAACTCATTTAAAATGTACATATGTCTTTGTCCAATATATGCCTTTCTATTAGTGGTGTCAAGAGCCTTTAAAAATCATTTTTTCAACAAGCAAAATTGTCTTGAAATCGTTTTATTGGAATTTTCGAAATCACTATCGAGTTAGTTTTCGATTTGATCTGGTCACTATTTTTACCCGAATTTTATTTAAAAGTAATTATATTGCCTTCAGAATGCGGGTAGGCTTAATAGCGGCACGTTATCCAAACATACGAGAAAATTGTGCCATTTCAATTTACACAGTTGGAATAATTTCTCCATAAAAAAAATCGCTGATTGAATGTTTGAGTCAAGACACATCTCTGGTTCACCGTTTAAAACTTTTACTTATTTCAACCGGTTTTGATTGATCACCTCTTGAGTTGACATTTAAGGTCCACAAAATGTGGGGATTCAAGTCTAAAACTGGCGATTAGGGGAGATAAGGGCATAATGGCCACCTTAAGGAAAACGCTTATTTAACCATAGAGAACAGCTGTAATATGTGAATTACATCATTGTTTCGTGTTCAGACACTCAAATAGTCTATTGCCTAATATGATGAAACTTGAAAAAGTAGATAAAAACGTTTAAAAATGCATTTTTAAAAATTTTGCCGAAAGCTGAAAACCAGTCACTGTAGAGGCATAATGAGAAACCCCCCGAGGCAGTATGAGCACCATTAATGAAGGCATAATGAGCGTTTTCTGCCGGGGAATCTAGCAGCGAATTCGTCGCAATGAATCATGATCATGATCATGTATAATAAATGAAAAAAAATCCCCTCGTCCAGGAATCGAACTCGAGTCTAGGCCAAATCGACAGAAGAAACAAGTCAAGCTGATTTAAAGGTCATAAAAGCTTATTTGGTGGTGCTCAAAAATTATAATATTTTCGTCACTTGAGAACCTAGCTGGTTATTATTTAATATTTCTCTAAATATGAAAAGGATATTTCTTTTTTGGTGAAAAATAAATACTATAGGTATAGTACGAAACAAGTCCTTATGAAAATTTGTTTGAGAAAATACGTACTTATGTAAAAAAAGGAGAGCTCGTTATGCCCTTATCTCCACTAAAATTTAATTTTTTAATCGTTTTTTCGATCATAAATTTACAAATATATGTTACAAATATGTATGTTTTTAGGATTTGAAGTGTGGTTTCAGCGCCCGATTTGACATTAAAAGTATGAGTCAATCAAAATAAATCAAGACTTTTTAAAGTTTTGTTTCCTAGTGTTATTAGAATACAAAATGCACGAATTGCTCCAACTTGGTAATGACTTCTTCTGCTTAAATATTTCATTCCTCTATAGTACAGCAAACATTTGAATATATTTGGATTATTCCTCATTCTAACATATGATGTCATGCTTTTTCTCAATAGCCTTTTTTTCTCAAAATTAAGAAGTCTTCCTCATTCAAAAATATGTTTTATAGCCTGAGTTGCCTTATCCTACAATGTATTCATCGGGGTCCCAACAAAACCACATCCATAAATAATACCCAACAGAAAATAAACCAGTAGCATCGACCAATGACCATATTCCGCTTATGGAAGGCAACATTTTAATCCTTCCATTTTTTTTTCTTCCAAGAGAAGTTTCTGGCCGTCAATGGAAGATTATTTTTTTAGAGAAAAAAAAAACACCGAAATCACGAAGCAAATGACACAAAATCAAATCCATCACAGCCCCCGACAAAGTTATCTCAGCATCGAAATCGGCTTAAATACATTCCTCCGGTTCCCATTATCGTTGCGCGTTGATGATCTACTAATGTTTCGGAAAGTGCTTCCAGCTACCGGACAATCCAGGCCAGTTTAGCTTAAAGCAACATCCTCCCGGTGTGGTGGGTTCCTTAATCTTTTTTCTTCCTCGCGAGAGAACATGCTCAAAAATGACAACCCCGCCGAATGGGCATCACACAACTCTAAATCGATCCATCAAATCGGGGCTGCCATTGATGGTCATCAACGAATGGATGAACTTGGGTAGCGTGTTTTTTTTTGAGTTTCTACTTCTGTTCGAATTAAAATGGATCAAGTAAAAGGTTCAATAATCTGCTGATCATGCCAAGCGGAAGCACAAGTCGGTAGAAGATGGATCGAGTTTCGTCGCGAGCAAAAGGTAATAAACGAGAGCGACAGTTGAGAAAAAAAAGGCTCCAGAATGCGTAACACGAGCAGGCCCTTCGGCTGATTGAAAACCGTTTGTTTGTTTAATCTCCGGTCATCGGAATAATCCGGTTTACGGTAGCATCGTCATCCGGACGGATTGAATGGCAGAAGTTATGTATGAGAGGAGGGTTTTTTCCTTTCCTCTGGCTACAAATGTCCGGCCGGTTTCAAGGTTGTGATACACGCCGAGCTGGGCTCGGTTAATGAATTTCGTCTCTTGTCAGAATGACGAAGTCTTCGTTTTCATAAAATCCATTTATACTGTTCATAACATTTAACGAACATTTCTATCGGTACGGACAGCTTTTGATTATTCACTAGAATATTTCTTCTTAGCAATGCGACATTAGACTGAGTCGATTAGGGGGCCTTTATGAATTTCTCAAACCCTGGGGTCTTAAATGCTTTGTCTTGATCTAAAACTCATTCATGATTTTTTGTAGAATTTTTAAGTAACGTTTACATGAGTAAATTTGAACTTTTAGGTTTGTATGGGAAAATTGAATATTTTGTACTGAAAAATCAACATCATTTTTGTTTCTTCTGTGGAACCGAGCCAGCTGACAATTTTTGTGCCAATTTATAAAATTCCTAAAGGAAATTTTCCGCTGAAAAACTTTGTCCTAGATTTTAACTTCGTATCTTATTAGGCAAAAAAGTTATCAGCTGTTTAACAGAGGTATGTCTCTTCGCATTCATAAACAATAAATTCAATTGACATCACTGCTGGAGCCTCGCGAAGTATTGCATGAAAAGTAGTCATGCAATACCTCGCTAGGCACCCTGCAGGGATGTCAATTGAATTTATTGTTTATCAATGCAAAAAGACATATCCCCATTCATTACCTAATAACTTTTTTGTCTAATAAGATACGAGGTTATGGTCTTGGACAAACTTGTTCAGCGGAAAATTTCCTTCAGGAATTTTATAAATTGGCACAAAAACTGGCAGATGGCTCGGTTCCACAGAGGAAACAAAAATGATGTTGATTTTTCAGTACAAAATGTTTAATTTTCCCATACAAACCTAAAAGTTCAAATTTACTCATGTAAACGTTACTAAAAAATTCTACAAAAAATCATGGATGAGTTTTTGGACCAAGACGAAGCTTTTAAGACCCCAGGGTTTGAAAAATTCAAAAATGACCCCAAATCGACTCAGTCTAATGCGACATTCCAATTTTTTTTAAGATTATTGCGATTCATTTAGATTGGTTGTAAATGTTTACTGCAAAGTCAATTGTTATATAACTAGTCCTAAACAGTAAATATGTCCCCTGCAGCTTTCCTGTTAGCATTTGTACACGTATAACCGTGCGATTTATGTGCTATTTGTGATAATTCATCCTGAAAAAATGGAGATAACGAACGACTATATTCGAAAAAAGCAACACTTTCATTTGTGATTAACTTCTGAATGGATAGAATGATGAAATTTTCAGTGATACTACCTAGTAATGTAATGTTTAGATGAGCAAAATTTTGTGGCGATTTATCAAGCGGGTTTTGAAGTTTTCGGTCAATTTTTATGTCTGATTCGCCCAACAGACAAAAAAAAATAACACACCAAACATATTGTCTTAATGATGAAAAAGCTGTCCACCGATAAAATAAACAAAATACGTTACTGAATAGTGCGCAAAAAGGTAGACCCGTTAGATGGGGTGAAATTATGAAAAATTTCGTAAAGAAAATCGATACGAACTTATTTCAAATATTCTTATGATTTTTTAAGTTAAAATTATGTTTCTGATACCTTTTCAGTGATATCGTATCAATGAGAAAGTAAAAACTAAACTGAAAGCTCTGCAACTCTTTTAGCGTTCGTCAAAGTGCTTTGTATTGTGTTAAAAAAATGTTATTCCATTTAAAACTTTAATGGCAAAAAGAAGTTTGACTCTACAGTGTTGCCATAAAGATTTATTCATAGATACACCCAATATTCAGCCTTCACTTCAATTATGAGTTCTCAATGTTTCAACGTTATTGGCATTAGATGTGAACGCCAGCGGTGATGATTCGATTTGAAACCGCCGGCATTAACTTCCCAGCGCATCAATAACAAGCCTATGACAATTAACCCTCGTTATCCATCTGGCTCAGGTGTGTGTGGTAGCCGAGAAAGTTTTCATTATTTTTTTTTGCATTTTTTTCATAACCGAACTATTTTTGCAAAGGACGCCTAAAGAATCACTGTTATTTTTCGCATTTGATCGAGTCACCTTTTTCACTCACACACTCTCAGAACTACACGATTTACATAAGCTCCATTCAATGCTCAGTTCAGCTCAGTGCCGTGACGCCAAAAGATTAAATTTTTCATTATTAACTTCATTTTCAAGAATAATAAGTTCATACAAGCAATCCGAACTTTTTTTTCCGTAGTTTTCCGTCTCACGACATAACTTAACGAACATAATTCCTAAAACTCACTCGGTCCATGACAACCGGTTTCCAATTTCTCGGACATCCCACATTCGCCAGATCACGCTCCACTTGGTTTAACCACCTTGCTCGTTGTGCCCCTGCTCGTCTTGTTTCTACCGTAGCGAACACATGTTTTGCAGGACAGTCGTCCGGCATCCTTCCAACATGTCCTGCCCAGTGTATTTTATTCAAAACAATGGGGACTTGTCCTCTTGCAAGACATCTTTCATTTGTTTTTTAAAAACAATGGGAACTTGTCCTTTTGCAAGCCATTTTTCATTTTATTTTATTCAAAACAATGGAGACTTGTTCTCTTGCAAGCCACATTTTATTTAATTTTATTCAAAACAATGGGAACTCGTCCTCTTGCAAGCCATTTTCCATTATATTTTATTCAAAACTATGGGAACTTGTTCTCTTGCAAGTCATCTTTTATTTAATTTCATTCGAAACAATGGAGACTTGTCCTCTTGCAAGCCATTTTTATTTGATTTTATTCAAAAAAATGGGGACTTGCTCTTTGCAAGCCATCTTTTATTTTATTTTTTTTTTAATATAATGGGGATTTTCCCCTTGCAAAACATCTTCCATTTAATTTTATCCAAAACAATGGGGACTTTTCCTCTTGCAAGCCATCTTTTATAATATTTTATTCATAATAATGGGGACTTACCCCCTTGGTCAAGCGATCTTTTATTTATTTATTTTTTCAAAAACAATGGGGACTTGTCCTCTTGCAAACCATATTTTATTTAATATCATTCAAAGCAATGGAGACTTGTCCTCACGCTAGCCATCTTTATTTAATTTCATTTAAAACAATGGTCACTTGTCCTTTTGCAAGCCATCTCTTATTTAATTTTTTCAAAATAATGGAGACTCATCCTTTTGCAAGACATTTTTCATTCAATTTTATTCAAAGCAATGGGGCTTGTCCTCTTGCAAGCCATCCTTTATTTAATTTTTTTTCCAAAAACAATACGGATTTGTCCTCTTGCGATTCATCTTTTATTTAATTTTATTTAAAACAATAGGTAATTTTCCTCTTGCAAGACATCTTTAATTTTTTTATTCAAAAACAATGGAGACTTGTCCTTTTGCAAGCCGTCTTTTATTAAATTTTATTCAAAACAATGGAGATTTGTCTTCTTGCAAGACATCTTTTATTAAATTTTATTCAAAACAATGGGAACTTGTCCTCTTGCAAGCCATCTTGAGACTTGTCCTCTTGCAAGTCATCTTTTATTTAATTTTCTTAAAAACAATTAGGCGTTGTCCTTTTCCAAACTATCTTTTATTTAATTTTATTCAAAACAAGAGGGACTTATCCTCTTGCAAGCCATTTTAATTTCATTCAAAACAACGGGGATTGCTCTCTTGCAAGCTATCTTTTATTTTTTTAAAAAACAATGGAGACTTGTCCTCTTGCAAGCCATTTTTATTTAATTTTATTCAAAACAACGAGGAATCGCTCTTTTGCAAGCTATCTTTTTTATTCAAAAATAATAGGAATTTGTCCTTTTGCAAGCCAAGCCATCTTTCATTTAATTTTATTCAAAATAATGGGGACTTGTCCTCTTACAAGTCATCTTTTATTTTATTGTTTTCAAAAACAATGGTGACTTGTCCTCATTCAAGCCAATCGAAATTGTCTAGCAAAACAAATATTTCTACGAACATTTGTTTTCGCAAAACATTACTGATATACTATGACCTTTGGTTTTTACACACATGTCGAATGAGGAAATTTTCTGAGGAACACAAATAGTTTGCAAAAACCGAGTGTGGGTGGGTGCACATAGACAGCTGTATAAAAAACGATAGTAAAAATTCCTTACTTTTTTCCCTTTGATGTTGTATGTTTATTTTAAGAGGATTTTGAGCCTTCAACTTTTACCCTCTTTTCTTTGATTCAGTTAGGTTAAGGTTCACAAAACACAATCTGAAGCAAAATATTGAGCTGAAAAAGCTGAATTAAATAGAAATATTACAAAAACAGTCAGAAAGCTGTCAGGTAATAGATTCTGAATTTAATCGTTAACAAAATATTGAAAAACTCAGGTCCGTCTTTCGATCGGATTTTTTGTAAAGGCTCCTCCGGTGGTCACCAAAGTTGCCGGGTAGTACAGATTGTGTTTTAGTGGTTCCTCAGGTCGGTTCAAAAATTCAAATTTTACGTTCTTTCCTAACGAGTTACGAAGATTTTAATTTGCGCTTCAGGACATATTGACTCGAACGGCTTTGGAACGGCATTGAAGAAAGGATCGGAGACATAGATTTCTTAATTCTTAGAATAAAATTGTGCTTCTTTAGAAAAAAAAAAGTGGCAACAAAAATCGAAAACTTGACTATAAATATAAGAAAATCAGGTCCATTGGAGGCATGGATTCGATTCTCATCTCGGTATCATGTTTTAAAACTTAAGTTGTCCGTTCACGTTTATTCATGTAAAAAGCAAAAATCGGCTACACAGTGTACATATTTTTTTTAAATTTTCAAATTCGAATTATAATTGACAACGTAAAAATCTGAAGCAGCTGCATTGGCCATAATTTCGAACGAAACTTCCGAAGGCCTCCGGTATCCGCACCGCTCTTGAGGAATGAATCTCGTAGGATTTCTATGAATGAAAATGAATTATTCACGATTAAGTATCGTAGTAATATTTATGGGTCGCAACCGCGCCAGGAGCAACAAAATCGAGCGACCAGCCCCGGTTGGATATTACTTTTTTTTTTTGGTTTTTTCTCTTATGTTGCCATCAGGTTTGGCTAAACGCGGCGCGGCCTGGTTACGGGTTGCGGATATAGACTTATTTGCATAAATATATTTTCTCGATTTTTGCCTCCGTCCTTCATCGTGTTCGGTCCCGGTGTTGTTGTGAATCTCTTGGGGGCATCCGTGCTAAATATTTTTCCAGCAGACGCAACCTCTTGAAGAGATATCTGTCTTCCGCCCATATAGTTTTCGCTCGCTCAGATTGAATGGCGTATAGCTTTATCCGGCTGGGGACCTACGCGCTTCGGCCAAACGCGTCTCGCGGACTGGAGGAAGCGTAGATTATTTCGTGTTCCGCGCTTCCTTCCTTCATCGGGGCAATTCCAGCCAATGCCCGCGCGATCAGCGGCCGGAGATCGAAACTCCGCGCCAAACCGAATAGATGAATGAATTTTATACACATGGGGAGAGATGGGTGCCATCCAGTACGCCATCCAACCGCATTCTTTCAAGTGTCTCCCGGGCACAGTTTTGAGTGGACGCCTCCGCTTCTCGTTTTGTACCGGCTTGTTGGGGAGGTAGGGATGTTCAAAATAGACAAACCACGCAACAGGTTTGAAGTATAGGCTCATTATCACTGGACTGACTGTAAGCTGAGCACAGAGAGAATTGAAAACTGTTTTCATCTTGGACATCGATCCGATTGCTTACCAAATTTTAATAGTATAACTAAATAAGATTTTTGTGCCTCAATTACAATGTTAATCAACCTGCTTTCTTATCACCTAACCTTAAGTAAACTTTCTGTTACTTCTGATGAATTATAAAAATACAAACCCCATCCCCCAATTTCTTCAAATTCAGAAAACTAAAAACCGAAGAAAAAATGTAAGGTTCAAACTGTAAGGGAAATTTTAGTTGAAGCTAAGTTCTAAGAATCGAACGTATGTAATTCAGAGACTTAGAGAAGAACAGTAAAAAAAGGCTGAAAAGCTTGACTGTCTACCGTAATTATGGGACTTAGAAGTATCGATAAGAACTAAGAAGCCAGCTATGAGCTAAACTGAGTCGATTTGAGGTCATTTTTGAGTTTCTCAAATCCTGAGGTATAAAAAGCTTCTTTTTGATTCAAAACTCATCTTAGAAATTTTTTAGAATTTTTTAATAACGTTCACGTGAGTAAATTAGAACTTTTAGGTTTGTATGGGAAAATTGAATATTTTGTATTAAAATAAACAACATATTTTTTTTTCTGTAGAATCGAGCCTACATGGTTTTTGTGCCATTTTATAAATTCTCTAAAGTACTGTAAATTTGTATCTTATTACGCAAAAAAGTTATCGGCTGTTTAACAGGGGTGTGTTTTTTGGCATTGAAAAACAATAAATTCAGTTGACATCACTTCTGGTGTCCCGCGAAGTATTGCATTAAGAGTAGTCATGCAATACCTCGCTAGGTACCCAACAGTGATGTCAATTGAATTTACAGTTTTTCAATGTCAAGTGACATACCCCTGTAAAATAGTTAATAACTTTTTTGGCTTATAGGATACGAAGTTACGGTCTTCGAAAAAGTTGTTCAGCGGAAAATTTCCTTTAGATAATTTATAAAAAGGCACAAAACCATGAGCAGGCACGGTTCCACAGAAGAAACAAAAATTATGTTGATTTCACAGTACAAAGTATTCAATTTTCCCATAACTCCAAAATTGACTCTTGTAAACGTTACTTGAAGATTCAAGACCCCAAGGTTTGAGAAATTCAAAAATGACCCCAAATCGGCTCAGTCTAATGAACACCCTAGATTTTTTTTCTTTTTCTCGAGATTTTTATCCTGAAGGATGGTGCATCTATCTACAACACCCTGGAAAAGGCTGTGTAAGCTTTCAAGAGCTTTTCTATAGAATTTTTGATTACTTGGGTGACTTCAAAATTTCTCAATTTCTTCAAGTTCTGTAGGCATAGTGATGACTTTGAGTTTTTAGTTTATATATCTACAAATTTACGATTTATTTGTGTGAGATCTGAACCTTCTGAGTTTTGGACTTGCCTTCGTATTCCGGATTGCAAGTATTTGTGTTTTGCCGTCTGATTGATGTGTTCCAAACCCAGTTTTTTTGGGGAAATTATCAGTTTTATGTTTTTTAAGTTCTGGCCACTAAACTTTTGTGATCAGAATTTGATTTTTCAAGTTCACAAAATTAAGTGTTTTGAGTTTTTTTTAATTCATATGTTTTAAACTATGCCTGAAATTGAATTCTAGGTACTGTATACAGATATCTGAGGACCTACTTATTTTGAGTGCACTATTCTGAGGTGATTTTTTATCTCGAGCACTAGATTCTGGTTTCTTAGCTCTCACATCTGTTGTTTTCAATTTCCTAATTTTACACTTCTAGTTGAGTTTGAGTAGAACTTCTGAATTCTAAGATGAGAACTCTGAACATTGAATACTGAGTATTTTTGAGCTGAAATATGTCAACATGTTCTGAATTCTCCATTATAAATGTGGATTCTTGATTTCTAGTTTGGTTCATAGACATAAGTTTGTGGCATGAGCAATGAGGTTTAAGTATTGCGTTTTTTTTTTTGAGTTGTGAGCTTGGATTAATAGAGTATAACTTATGAGATACGGAATATTTGTTACTAATTATGAGCAGTTATAAGTTATAGTTATGAGTAATAAGTTACAAGCTGTGATGAGATATCAGTTATGAGTAGTAATGTATGACTTGTGTTTGATGGGTGATGAGCTATGAGTTTTGTGATAGGAGTTGTGATTTATGAATTACGAGTTATGAGATATGATTTCTGAGTTTTTAATGAAACTTAGTTAGATTTATTTTATTCATATAGTATTCCGTCTCACGACATAACTTGACGAACTTAATTCCTAAAATTCACTCGGTCCATGGCAACCGTTCTCCAATTCCTCGGGCACCCCACGTTCGCCAGATCACGCTCCACTTGGTCTAACCACCTCGCTCGTTGCGCCCCCGCTCGTCTTGTTCCTACCGGATTCGTAGCGAACACCTGTTTTGCAGGACAGTCGTCCGGCATTCTCGCAACATGTCCAGCCCAGCGTATCCGGCCAGCTTTCACCACCTTCTGGATACTGGGTTCGCCGTAGTGTCGCGCGAGCTCGTGGTTCATCCTTCGCCTCCACACTCCGTTCTCCTGTACGCCGCCAAAGATGGTTCCTGACACTCGTCGCTCGAATACTCCGAGTGTACGCAGGTCCTCCTCGAGCAATATCCATGTCTCGTGCCCGTAGAGAACAACCGGTCTAATAAGCGTCGTATACAGGTTACACTTTGTGCGAGGGCTAAGTCTTCTCGACCGCAGTTGCTTGTGGAGTCCGTAGTAGGCACGACTCCCGCTGATAATTCGCCTCCGGATCTCACGGCTGGTGTCATTGTCTGCGGTCACCAGTGAGCCGGGATAGACAAAGTCTTCGACTATCTCCAGCTCGTCGCCGTCGATCGTGACCTTGTTATTACTGGACAAGCGGGTTCGGTCGGTCTCGGATCCGCAGGCCAGCATGTACTTCGTCTTGGACGTATTAATCATCAACCCAATCCTTCCTGCTTCGCGTTTCAGTTTGCGGTAGATCTCCTCCACCGCCGCAGATGATCTGCCGACTATGTCAATGTCATCGGCAAAGCAGATAAGTTGACTGGATCTGTTGAAAATCGTGCCCCGCATTTCGCCCACCGCTCGTCGAATAACACCTTCTAGCGCCACGTTGAACATCATGCAGGATAGACCATCACCTTGTCGAAGCCCCCTGCGCGATTTGAATGAACTCGAAAATTCACCCGAAATCCGCACACAGCACTGCGTTCCATCCATCGTCGCCTTGATCAGTCTGATCAGCTTCCCGGAAAAGCCGTTCTCGTCCATGATTTTCCATAGCTCGTTCAAAGCCGCATACGATCGTGTCGTATGCGGCTTTGAAGTCGATGAATAGATGGTGCGTAGGGACTTGGTGTTCCCGGCATTTTTGGAGGATTTGCCGTAATGTGAATATCTGGTCCGTCGTTGACCGTCCCTCCATGAAGCCGACCTGATGACTTCCCACGTATCTGTTTGCTTGTGGCGTTAGGCGGCGGAGTAGGATTCGGGACAGCACTTTGTAGGCGGCATTGAGGACAGTGATCGCTCGGTAGTTCTCACAGTCCAATTTGTCGCCCTTCTTGTAGATGGGGCATATTACCCCCTCCTTCCACTCCTCTGGTAGCTGTTCTATGTCCCAATCCGGACTATCGACCGGTGTAGGCAATCGGCTAACCTGTCCGGGCCCATTTTGATGAGTTCAGCTGCGATGCCATCCTTCCCAGCCGACTTGTTTCTATTCAGCTGGCGAATGGCTTCCTTAACTTCACTCATCGTTGGGAGTGGCTCCTCTTCGTCGTTGGCTACGCCGGCGATGTACCTTCCCCACCGTCTTGATCTCCTGCATATGCGCCGTTCAGGTGTTCATCGAAGTGCTGCTTCCACCTTTTGATCACCTCACGATTGTCCGTCAGGATGCCTCCGTCCTTATCCCGGCACATTTCGGCTTGCGGCACGAAGCCTTTGCGGGATGCGTTGAGTTTCTGATAGAACTTTCGTGTTTCTTGGGAACGATGCAGCTGCTCCAGCTCCTCGAGCTCCTCCTCCTCCAGGCGGCGCTTTTTCACCTGGAAAATTCGGACTCGCTGCCTCTTCCGCTGTCGGTGATTTTCCACATTTCAACGGGTGCCTCTTTGCACTACTGTCGCCCGCGCGGCATTCTTAGTTAGAGTTAGTAGAGAAACGAATGATGACTTATGAGTTGAATGTTATGACTTATGAGAGTTCGTGAGCCATGAGTAATGCGAGCTTTTATTACGAGTTATCAGAAGTTGAAAGCGATGAGTTAAAAGTTTTGGCTATTTTTTTCGATTCTAGTCGTTTTACTAACTTTGTGGCATTGAAATACTCATCCGGTAGAACTGTGTTCGATGTTTGCTCTTAAGCTCGAACTCAGGAGGCAACAGATTTGTCAACTGATCTATATCATAAGTCCAGTTATGGCTTATGCATTATCTCTTGTGTCCCTTATCCCGCAGTTCTAAGTATCTTGAAATCTGCAATCCGACATCTAATTAGAGTTCTAAATTTGGCGTTCTGCATTCTAAGATTGGAAAACTGAGTTCTGAGTTCTAATATCCGAGTCCTCAGTCTTGAATTCTCATCCCTGTATTCAGGAACTTGAGTATCAATTTCTGAATTCAGATTCCTGTTTTTTGATTTCGTGTTATGAGCTTCATTTTCAGAGTCCTAAGTTTTGACTTCCGATGTTTTAAATTCTGATGTCTGAGTTCTAAATTCTAACTTCTATATACGAAAAAGAGTTCTAGATTCTACATAAGGGTGGCTCAAAATTGCATTATGTTCTGGGGGACCAACAAAGCTCACGGTGTAAGAAGCAAACTTTTATATGGCGGTGACTCAAAAAAAAAATATGTTTAGAGGTCACACTGGTTTAATTTTAGAAAAAAAAGCACTCTGTTGTGTTGTGAGCCTACTTGGTTGAATGATCCAACTGAATCAAAGCAATCGAAAGATTCCTTTTAATTCAACCACGGTAAATGAAAAGTTCATATACCGGTATTTCGATAGTAACTTACTACCTTTACTACCTACCTGATATTGTCCGAGTTAGGTAAGCTACTGGTAGGTAGCAAAAACCTCCGAATGCTTTTGGGTCTACCTACCCTATTCTGGGTGTTTTCTGGTGTTGCTAAATTATTTTCTACCCGTTTTTGTGCATTGTCAGGTAAATTATTGTATTTCTTTTTTTAAAATTTGAACAACCAAGTGTGCCCTGGTCCGGTGTCTCCGTTTAAGAGGTGAAATGATTTTTCATTGATGATTCAATGCTTTCAGCAACATCCAATTTAAGCTAATTACTATTCAAAGACCGAATCAGCGAGACATTTCCTCGATCAATAGAGTGACCAGATTCACACATGTGTAAAGCTACTGCAGATCTACGATTCTGTGAAGGAAGAATTTTCTTCTTTGAGTCAGATCTAGCTAAAGCCATGTGTTCCTCGAATCTATCAATCAATTTCCTTTTGGTTTGTCCAATGTACACCTTATCACAGTCAGAACAACTGATTTTGTATACATCAGATCTATGAAGGAGATCCACTGGATCTTTAGTCGATCCTAAGATAGGTTTCAGTTGATTCTTAGAGCTAGTGAACACTAGTTCATTATCAAACTTTGTCAACTTGTGTCGCAATTCAACTGCGTTGACATTGTTGAACTCCTTGGACCTTCTTTGAAACTCCTTCTGAATAGGAGTTAAAGTAGTGAAAGATTTCCGTTGAAGCAATCTTTCTTGTTTCCTTATGATGGCTTGAATGGATCTACTTTGGTATCCATTTTTATTAGCCGTTTGAAAAATATATTGAAGTTCCTATTCTCTTCCTTCAGTTGATAGGGGAATAGAGTTCTCCATTCCCCTATCAACTGAAGGAAGAGAAAAGGTGAAAAAGTTTGCCCTATACCCAGCCACATAAAAATTCAAAGCAATTTTTAACAACAATTTTTGAAATTATGCCAGTAAAACTTGACTAACTTTGAATCAACAACCGGCTCAAATAAAAATCCACCCATCGTTTTAATCTTAAAATGCCGATATCTTCAGATTCTCTAAATCTTTTAAAATTTAAATGAGTTCGTTGAAAAGCTGGTAATTTCAAATCATTTTAAAATTAAACTTTCGTTTTTTTTTCTCAATTTAGTAGTCATCAGTTTACTGAATTGCATACTTTACGAGTATGAGGATAAAAAAAATTGAAGTCGCGAATGCCATAAAGATGGTTAAACGACTATAATCGAAACAAAAAAAAATATTTTTTATATTCCACTTTTTGGTTTATTTGATAAAAATGGTAGAAATAAATAGCCGAAATTACCAGCTTTCTAACAAACGCACTAAAATTTCAAAATATTTTGAGAAACTGAAAATCGACATTTTAAGATTAAAACGATGGGTGGATTTTTATTTGTGCCGGTCACTGTATATCAGTGTTTCCATCGCTCATCCCTTTTTTCCCCTGAAGCACTCAACTGACACAATTTGAGCGCTCGCCCTGTGCTACCGGAGACGATACCTACACGTTCATGCTAACCGCCCCTCTTAAGCAGAATTCGTTCTGAGTGACGGGATTCATTTGCTGCGAGGAATGTACATCCTTCAAGCGTTCCTTGCTTCCTGATGGCTCAAGACGCCGAACGACCGATACTCGCTTACGTTTTTGAATATGAATTCCTCGGCCTCAAGCCGGTAGTTTTTGTTGAGGCGAGCATCTTCAAGCTCAGCGCAAAGTATGAGGCAACAACAAATTTTAAATGCTTCATGCCTTGAATTGAACTTAGCACGAGGCGCTGAAAGAATCAGCCGTTTAGAAGGCACTATTTCAATGCGTGTTGAATAGTGGAATCCAAGGTGCTGTGTGTGACACACATGGACAATGACATGACAATATGACATGACAATATGACATGACAATATGACATGACAATATGACATGACAATATGACATGACAATATGACATGACAATATGACATGACAATATGACATGACAATATGACATGACAATATGACATGACAATATGACATGACAATATGACATGACAATATGACATGACAATATGACATGACAATATGACATGACAATATGACATGACAATATGACATGACAATATGACATGACAATATGACATGACAATATGACATGACAATATGACATGACAATATGACATGACAATATGACATGACAATATGACATGACAATATGACATGACAATATGACATGACAATATGACATGACAATATGACATGACAATATGACATGACAATATGACATGACAATATGACATGACAATATAACATGACAATATAACATGACAATATGACATGACAATGACATGACAATGACATGACAATGACATGACAATGACATGACAATGACATGACAATGACATGACAATGACATGACAATGACATGACAATGACATGACAATGACATGACAATGACATGACAATGACATGACAATGACATGACAATGACATGACAATGACATGACAATGACATGACAATGACATGACAATGACATGACAATGACATGACAATGACATGACAATGACATGACAATGACATGACAATGACATGACAATGACATGACAATGACATGACAATGACATGACAATGACATGACAATGACATGACAATGACATGACAATGACATGACAATGACATGACAATGACATGACAATGACATGACAATGACATGACAATGACATGACAATGACATGACAATGACATGACAATGACATGACAATGACATGACAATGACATGACAATGACATGACAATGACATGACAATGACATGACAATGACATGACAATGACATGACAATGACATGACAATGACATGACAATGACATGACAATGACATGACAATGACATGACAATGACATGACAATGACATGACAATGACATGACAATGACATGACAATGACATGACAATGACATGACAATGACATGACAATGACATGACAATGACATGACAATGACATGACAATGACATGACAATGACATGACAATGACATGACAATGACATGACAATGACATGACAATGACATGACAATGACATGACAATGACATGACAATGACATGACAATGACATGACAATGACATGACAATGACATGACAATGACATGACAATGACATGACAATGACATGACAATGACATGACAATGACATGACAATGACATGACAATGACATGACAATGACATGACAATGACATGACAATGACATGACAATGACATGACAATGCCATTACAAAGTTCTATATATAAAGCTTTTCACCCGAACTTGGGTTTCAACAAATCCATGTTTTAAATATTTTGTCTATACATATTAAATTACATTGAATCAAATTACATATTAAAATTTACATACATTTCTAAAATGAAAAAAAAAAACGACAAAACAATTTATCAGTGATGTGATTTCTCTTTCATTTTTTTGTTTATTTTTTAAATTTTGAATCGACAAGAAATGTCAATTATATTCAATAGAAAAAAATGACCGAATTGACTAAAAATTAAAAAATTGATAAAGTTTATAAAATTGACGATATTGGCGAAATTGAAAAAAAAATGAACTGCAATAACATTACAAAAATTTTGTGTTTGATCCAAGTTTTCACGCATAGGTAATAACTATATTTTTTTTTTAATTTAGGGAAAGTTTGAAGTTCATCGTGAACAAAATGCCTCGAACATCCAATGTGTTTAAATGGTTAAATGCTGTGTTTAACCCTTCGTTTCACAAAGTTACAAATTTGCAACAATTAATGTATGAAAAAAGTGAAAATCGTATTTTGTTTTCATTTTTTTCTTGATGTATGTACACATCATTTTTAACTTTTTGAAATGATTTTTAACGAAAAATAAGAAATCATGAAATGAAGGGTTAACCCATTTGTTTGTCTATGAAATTTAAATTAAAAATTAGAAGTTGAAAGATCGCTGAAAGGAGCCCCCGTCTTGTTCGGATTCAAAATAACGAAATAATAAAAAAAAAGATTTAGAAGTCAACTACCAAATTGCTGTAGCAACACAATTATTGAAAACATCGAAAAATTTATGATGAATGTCTAGAACTTTGTTATTGTTTTGATAAATTTGTTATCTGAATCCTAATCTCTAAAATCATCAGAATCAACAATTGAATGAAAATAAAAATTCAACAAAAATAATGATGATCAATCATGGATAGAAATTCCCATTGAAATATTGTGGTTCTTTAAACTCATCAGAATATAACTACTTTTAATTAAAAGAAAGGAGAAATAGAAATTAAGAATTGGAATGCAACAGAAGAGTACTTAATTTCAAGATAAAATTTTGAAGTTATTTAAAAAATCATAAGGGTTGAATTGGTGAGAAACATAAATTTGGAACATAATTTATGTTGGCTTATGTCGGATCAGTTTAAACTCAAAATATTTTCGACAGTTTTTAATAATTTGCAGAACTTAATAACATAAGAACGTAAACTTTTGAAAGACAAGTTAAACATGTTTGTGTAAGATGGAAATGCCAGCTGATAACTATTTGATCAAAGTCTGTTTTTGTGGTTATTTTTTGAATGATTCTAATTGATGATCAAAGACAAATCCGTTTCTCTTCCTCTTTTTTTTAATGATTTCAATTCTTTCCAGATTTGAATGAAAACGAAACTTTTGTTTTTTGTTCAATTGGTTAAAATTATTATCAGTAAAGTATATTCATCAAACAAAATTATCATGGACATAAGTGAAAAAATAATCATGATCATGTGCTTCAGTAGTGTTCCGATTATTTTACTAGAATTTAAACTTCTGAAAATAAGTTCAACCAAACTATCGCGAGGTGAATGCAAAATAAAACACGTGAAGTGCATATTTGAACAAACCATAAACATATCATTCATCCCCGATTTAGTATTAACTTGTATATTTTGATAACTAAGATTCTATTGTAGAGAAAATTCGAGAAATAAATATCATTTGAGATTATTTTCGTGGGCCGCAACCGGCCCGCAGGACGCGTTTTGTAAATTTCTGGTTTATTTATTATTAATGCAATCTGTTGTAAATATTTAAGGAACGCTCGGCAGGCTGCGATTTGTTCTAAAAAATCCGGAAAAAAACTGCGATTTGCTCATCCCTGATTTGAAGAATTCCAATTGAAGAATGAATTTCAAATTTCGTTTGAAAATATGGAAATATGTTAAAATTCAAATAGTTTATCCAGTAATCTAAACTGAATTGAAATTGAATTTGAATGCTCATGCCGACAGCTTGTGTTGAGGCGAGCATCTTCAAGCTCGGCTCGAAGGTCGAAGCAACAACAACGATAACCAAACGAATCGCACAAGTCGTTTGAAGCTAAAGGAAAACGCCCAACATGTGGTGCAAAGAGGGAAAGAAAAAAAAGAACGAAAAAACGAGCTGCCCGCCTGTGGTAGCTGAGCAATAGCAGAATTATCCTTAAGCATTCGAACCAGGCGCAAACAAGGCAATTCGACATTGTGTGTGCCTTCGAATTCGGTTGCCTCAAGCTTGGAGGTCGTGATGAGTGAGTTCCATTCGTTCCCCTTTTTGATTTTGCTTCCTCGAATGCATATTACTTCATGAACACCAGCCAAGTTGAGTGAGTGTCCTTCGTGTTTTTGTGTATTTTCCCCTCTTCAAAGCATCGTTCACTCGCGAGTGTAGCGTTGAACGAGGCATGGATCTTCAATTCATACTCGTTTTATTTGAAACACTGCTGTATATACACTTTCTTATGCAAAGTAGCACTGCATAACATTGCGCATCTTATTATGAGTTCAGTGTTGATTAAAAATCTTTGTATAAAGTACAGTTGAAAATAGTTTTTAAACAGAAGTCATAAATTTGCAGAATTAATTCGTAAAAATTTAAAGACCAATACAGCCTGAACAAAATATTTGTTTATAATTTACAGTATAGAAAATATTTAAAAAAAATAATTAAGATACATGTTTGATGCTTTTTCAAGGGCTGAGAATTTTATTAGGACAAAGTGTCGAAAAATGGCCGAAATACCCCTAAGCTATCATTTGAAGGTTGAACCCCCAGAATCCCACATATAATACAATTTTAGGCCACCCTATTCTACATTCTGATGTGTGATTCAGAATTGTTCAGATTTATTAGTTCTGATTTCTAATTTAAGATAAAGTTTTGATTAAGGTTTTTTATTGGTTTTAAAAATGTGGCTCTAAGAACCTATCAGTAGAGCTAGGTGGGGTAATTCTGAACAAAATTACTCAGTTTTTCATACTATCAGCTCAAACAAGTAGCTCTTTAATGTTGAAATTTTGGAAAGTAACCAAAATGAATGACTTGTTCCCTTCTTCATTTTAAGATTTTTTTTCTAATTTTTAAGTTGCAGCTTGTGGACTTTAAAGGCTTGTTCATAATTACCCCCTTGTCTATAGGGTAATTATGAACAGATAAAAGCTGCTTACGATATACGCGTTTTAAATTTTTCGATCAACGTAGTTTTCCTTAAATTCCTTAAAAATGTTAAAAAAAAGTATTATAAAATTTGAAAATTGAATCAAATATTGTTTATAATAAGACAAAACGTTTGGCATTATAACTTAACTTTGAATTGATTTTTGTTGCACTTTTAACCCATGGGCCCTAGGGTCTCAAATATATGTTTCGAATTCTGCTTTTGAGGCTTATTCTGCGACGCGAGTGACGTGACTCACGAAATTTCATATCGTTTTGCTGGCTTAAATAACCTCTCTAGTCTCGAAATTTTCGTTCGGATGAGTTGATATTAGTCTTTAGAACTCATCGCTACAAAAATTTCTTTTCTGAAGTATTTTCTGGAGTCAGGACGAAGAAGTAAAATTTCGTGAGTCACGTCACTCGCGTCGCAGAATAAGGCCCTTTCTTTCAATTTCAATTTTGGTGTTTACTACTTTTTAAGGAATGTCTAAACAGCCTCTTAGTCTGAATTGTAAAGAGAACAATTTCAAATTAAACTTCAATTCTTTAAAGATCGATAAACTGAACACTTCCAAAGATCTGTTTCTACTTTTTTTTGTGGAAAAATGAATCCAACTGTGTAAGTTGAAATTTCAGGGAAAATATTAGATGAAAATTGATTTTGAAAAACATGAAAAAAAAATTTGCCCATGTATTAACATTCTACTACAGGAGACAACCTTGCTTATGTAAGTTAAATATAGGGGAGAGTGGGGATGCTTGATCCCCTTTTCTTATTTTCACCATATCTTTTTGGAAAAATTTAGTAACTCGCCGTCTTTGACATTTTCTGACAGCTTGTAACTTCAAGTTTCTATGCTCCAAAAATTAGAACGATACTTAAACCCGTTGATGAACTAGAAGCATTTTCGTGGGAGTAAAAAAATTGCGATTTTTCTGAAGTTAAGGGAGACTTGATCCCCTATTGAAGGAGACTTGATCTTTTATTCAGGAAACCCTAATCCTTGTATAAAAATCAAACAAAACCCCAAGATAGAATGTTAACTTACTATTTTGGTCATGTTTGTTCTCATTTCACAATTTATAGCAGACATAAGAAGAAAATTCTATAACTTTGTCTCAACGCTAATAACATAGCATATTTAAAGGCACTATTTTTTATAATTAAGGGAAAATTAATTATTTTTGGTCTTTTCTTCAGACAATTGTTTGATAAATATTAGTTTTTGGATAAATATTACTAATTTCGTGATCAGCAATCATGACGATAAATTCAGAAGAAGAATATGCCGTTTGGAAGGGGGATCAATTGTACCCAACTCTAGGGGATCAATTATACCCATAATCAACATTTTAGAAAACTTTTTCTGAAAAAAGTTGAGAGTTTTCCATTGCTTTGAAAATATGGCATTATAAAGTTCATTCTACCCTCGAACGATTGATATATTGGAACAAATATTTTTTTCATAATTTTCCCATGTAAGGAACATTTTAAAGTGATGAAAAAAGATCTTCAAGTTACATTTTGTGAAATTTTTTAAACAAAGTTCAATTACTCAAACAATTATTTTGTTAAAAAAATTTAAACTACAAGCATTGTTATTTTGCTCATTTTGGCACATTTTTCTAGAACATTTGATCTTTGTGAGACATTCCAGTTTCGAGATATAGCTAAGGAATCAAGTATCCCCAGGGATCAAGTATCCTCATTCTCCCCTACTGGTCGAGTGTCGAAGTCTATCGGAATAAAAGGAATTGTTTTCCCATGTGATCATCATCATTTTCTTATTCGATTCTCATCATTTCATTTGGACATCGAACTCATATTTGGACATTTTAGCAAGGCAAGATTTGCATTGCCTTCTCATATACTGCACGGGTTGTCAGTTATTGATGCGTTTGCCATGGGCGCATGATGTGGGTTCAATTCCTAGGCAATTTTTTCGCCTGTTTTTCAACATAAACTTTTGACTAATCTTTTCCCTGAAATTTCAACTTTGCTGACTGAATGTTTGAGTCAAGACCCATCTCTGTCCCAGTTTGTTTTTTTTCTACCTCAATTTCAATTTCCATTTCCAACTAAGCATTACCAATATCAACTTATAACTTTTACTCGCATGTTGAAGAGAGTAATTAAGTTTTGATTCTGTAGGATGACGAGTTTTCGAGTGTTATTATTCCAGAAAAAGGGAATCGACTTCAGGGTGTGAATTTTCGATTCCAAATTTAAGAGATGATTCGAGAAAGATTCTCAAACATGAAATGTTCTGATTATTATTTTCATAAGAACTCTCAACGCAATTTTGGTTCCTCAATACCTGACTACGATTTGGGCTCTGATTGCAGACAATAGATTTTTTTTTAGAATTTTAATTATGAATTTCTAGACTATGAATTTCTAGACTTTTATTCGGAATTTCAGAATTTTTATTTTCAATATTTATTTTGTCGCCGTGATACTCAACTTAAATAAGCAAAATAAGTTTCAATCGACTTCATGGCATCCCTACAGGTATAGAACCGCTCCACATCCGGCGATAAAACATTATTCGTTGAATGAGCGAACTCTTCAAGAGCCGGTCGCCGATTTCAGTATGAAAATATCCTACGCGAATGATGAGGAGTTGAACGTTGGAAAAAACAAGAGAGATGATCAAAAAAAAGACAAGTAAATCGACGACGACGTTCGAGTGGCCACCGCCGAAGGGAGAACCACTTGAGTCGATCAATTTAAAAATTCTGACATTTTCCACACAATAGTCGAATGAAAAGTTCTGATAAATAATGACATCGAGAAGAGTTTATGCGAAAATGAACGACATATATTGATTAACCCGGGGATCGAAAACAGAACAGGGAAAGGAAAAATGCTGAGCCGATCAATGAATCATTGAGAATTTTGATGTCATCACCAGAGAAAGGTCCTTCTTATATCAAACGGAGAAAGTTGGATCCTCAATCAAATGAAAAAAAAAATTATCAACTAAAACAGCTTTTAAAGTTTTATATGCGAAGTTCTGGTTTCACCTAACCTTTTCACATAAAACAGGAATGGTTTGAATTGTCGTCATTCGTGAATTGTTTACTCCTATTAAAGGCCCTTTAATCGTCATACTCAATGTCATTTCCATACTGCGATTTCTGCTCGAACCCTCAATGCCCATACTAGCAAGCAAAATAACATTCCGCACGTTCATTGGCGATTTTCAGCAATAGTTTGCTCTGCAGGTTATCACAGGTTGCCAAAAAAGAAACGAAAACAACCACTCTTTCGAGAGTCTCTTGATTTACTTGACACCCATTCGTGGAATTTCGATCCAATGACCAAAGGTGGGTACACGACAGTCAGTGTCATCATTGTCACTTTCATCGGTTTTCCATCTCACCATCAAATCAATATAATCGGTAGTAGAGAACGAGGCATGTTTTCCTTTGTTTTTAACACATCAGAACAGGGTGAATGATTTGCTCGGTTGCTGGTTTGATTGTCGATACCAGATTTGTTTAAGTGGCGAGGCAAAAACGCATGAGGAGCGAGAAAAAAAAACTGTAGATATGTTTCGACAATCGTTTTTTGTTCTGTATTATTAGTGTAAAGTGGCACCTCAGTCTCAGCTCGGATTGATTTGTTTGTAGATAAATATGAAATTTGAATGTGCTAGACATTTTGTCGCGCTAGAGTGACGCATTTCGGACGTTAGAATCAGAAACGGAACGGGACATCTTATAGGGGAAGTAATGTGTAAAAATTGAAAGGGTTGAGCAAACCCAATATACAGATTCGAACAAGTACAATAAGATTGTAAGAACCATTTCTCTACTTCTTAATGGAGCTTCTGAGCGAATAGAATCAAATCAGATCTGATTTGTCATTTGTTAGAATTTCTAGAAATTGTTAGTCGCCATATCCAGACTAGCTTCGATGCTGAGAAACGGCAAAAGTTAAAATAATGAGGACATAAATTTATTGATTCAGAACGAGCTTGATAAACGCTGTTCGAGGTTGAAAGTGTCTCAAAAAGACTAGAACAAATATCTAATTATTCTGTTGTCTAACTTCCAGCCTCTCCCAATTTCGATTTTTCTCGAAATTCCAAAGGGAATAAATATAAATGTTAGGAATTTTATTGAAAATTTGATTAATTCTTCGAAAATTCTTTTTATATTTTCACTTGAAGTAACTTGGTTTTTGGATTGTAGATGTAGATTATATGTAAGTTTGTTGTATGTAAGCATTTGTCCAATTTGTTCCAATTTATTGAAAATTTGGTGACAAAGAAATGATTTCAAATTTGTTCCGGCCTAACTATCGACTTACCCTTTACCAGAGTGTAGAAATTTAGAAAAGCTTATTTTTAAATTTCGTTTCACTAAGCCAATAGTAATAAAATGGACAGCTTTTAAACCCTAGTATTTTCGTTGCAAAAATATCGGTTAAAATCGGTTAATTTTTACTTTGAAGACTT